>NC_052354.1:12678276-12762960 GCF_009727055.1 Benincasa hispida
CTCTTTCTATTTTATGGTACTTAATATAAATCATATTTATATTAATTTCTCCAATTAATGTATCTAAAACATCATATCAATTATATCACATATAACTGAATTTCCTCTTGTTAATTTGAACACTTCAAATCAACCAAAAATCTGATTCTCAACTTGAACCCATTGAGCTACTAAGGGAACCTCATGGCCCTGTAGCTTGAAGCTCCCACGGTAAGTGAATGACTGACTAAACTCTTTAGTCACGAGATCCGCCATCTGTTAACTGTCGGGCACTCCACTAAAGACTGACAGCTACACTCTTCTCACTACAGATATATTTCTGTGTCCATATGACCAATCAACAGTGTGATAACCCTTCACGAATCGCTCGTAAGTATAGCTGGGCCAATTTACCATTTTTCCCTTGTAGTTACATCTAACTCCGTAAGTACCATTGATTCCTCTAATGAACAACAAGTCATAGTATTGTCATAGTCCTACTATGATTGAGTCCTCTCTTCCAAAGAGAGAGTGTGGCCACTATGTTCAAGACCCAGAATCAGTCCTTAAGGGAGCAATTTATCTACTTACCCCTGCTTTCAGGGAAGGAGTGAATTCCGTCTTATGTAGCGGAGTTCCCAGCTCCCTAATCAAACGAATCCCCAAAAGGTAGGCTTGTTGAGTTGACAATCTAGCCACTCTCAAGATTAAGGTCATGTCACATATAGTTATTTTAGTGAAATGTAAGTCTCAATTATCAACGGCGTAATATAAATGTAAGTCTCAATTATCAACGGCGTAATATAAAGAGACTAATCATTACATTGTCCAGTCTTATACAAACTCTTTATATAGGACACCCCCACTCGCATGTCTCCACGTGAATGGTCAGGATCAGACCATTTGTAGCATTTTACAACACTTGTAAATATCTACAAAGCAGGTCGTATTCGTAGTGTCACCAGGATAAGGTATCCCTCATTTATCCTTATACTACAGACGATTTAGATTATTACTTAAGGCATGATCCACTTGTATGTCTCACATACATGCTTAAGTTACATGACATAACCATGGATCTTAGTTTATTGGATATGAGTAAATGCAAATAAAATAACACTTATTTTATTATTAACAATGTGTATAAAATGTTTACAAACTACGAGACCACCGGGAGAATTAGGACATCAATCCCAACAATCTTCCAGTTGTCCTAATGCCTCGGGAGACTAATGTACAATACATAAAAAAAATACAATATATAATAAACTAAGGCATACTCTATACCCCAGTATAATCTCCCACTTGCCTTAAACAAGGCGCCGCATGTCTTGTAAACCTAGGCTCTCTAGATGACCCTCAAACACTTTAGCCGTGAGAGCCTTTGTAAACGAATCAGCAACATTTTGCTCCAGCGCGATCTTCGTGACTACCACATCACCACAATGCACAATCTCTCTAATCAAATGATACTTCCATTAAATATGCTTGCCTCTTCGGTGACTCTGAGGCTCCTTAGAATTTGCCACAGCCCCAAGTTTATCACAATAGAGAGCTGTCTCTTATACACATCTAGATGTGTATAAGAGACAGACTATGACCCTTCACAGATGCTCGTAAGTACAGCTGGGCCAATTTACTATTTTGCCCCTGTAGTTATATCTCACTCCTTAAGACCTGTCTCTTATACACATCTAGATGTGTATAAGAGACAGGTATAACTAGAACAAACTGAGCCTCTCCCAAATCTTGCATTTGGAATTGGGTCGCTAGCCAGTTCTTTTACTGCAGTCAGTAGACCTACATCATTCCCAATGAGTAGAATATCGTCTACATATAACACTAGAAAAACTACTGAATCTGTCTCTTATACACATCTAGATGTGTATAAGAGACAGTCACCACAATGCACAATCTCTCTAATCAAATGATATTTCCGTTCTATATGCTTGCCTCTTCGGTGACTCTGAGGTTCTTGAATTTTCCACGGCCTTGTTGTTATCACAATAAAGTGCTGTCTCTTATACACATCTAGATGTGTATAAGAGACAGGTTTTAGGACATTGATCCTTAGACAAAATAATTCCATGCCTGAAGGGTAATAAACCCCTCTTGAAATTCTACATCGAGTACCTGATCAACATCTTGTCAATGTACGATTCCTGAGACAAGGCCAACCTCTTATTCTTACGATCCCGAATGATTTGGATCCCTAGAACATACTACGCCTCTCCCAAATCTTTCATTTTGAATTTGGCAGCTAGCCACTTTTTAATGTCAGTCAGAAAACCTACATCATTCCCAAGGAGTAGGATATCATCCACATACAGTACTAGGAAAGCTACTGAGTTGTTGATGATTTTCTTGTAAACACAAGACTCATCAACATTTTAATCAAAGCCAAATGATTTGATCGCACTATCAAATCTAATGTTCCACGATCTAAATGCTTGTTTCAGTCCATAAATAGATCTATTAAGCCTACAACTCTTTACTCTTGATCTGGAACAATGAACCTCTCTGGTTGAGCCATGTAGATGGTTTCCTTAAGATTACCATTCAGAAAGGCAGTATTGACGTCCATTTTCCATAACTCATAATCATAAATGTGGCTATGGACAAGAGAGTCCTGATAGACTTCAACATAAAAATAGGTGAGAAAATTTTCTCATAGTCCATTCCCTCGACTTGGGTATAAACCTTTGCCACGAGTCTAGCCTTAAAGGTCTGCACCTTTCCATCTACCCTTGTTTTCTCTTGTAGATCTACTTACACCCTATAGGTTTTACCTCATCTGGTTGATCCACAAGTTCCCAGACATAATTGAAGTACATAGACTTCATTTCCTAATTCATGGCTTTAATCCACTCATCTTTGTTAACATCCTCCATTGCTTGCTTATAAGACAATGGATCTTCAACACCATCATCAGACATGATGTTTGGGGCTTCAGTCAAACCCATGTAGCATTCCGGTGGGTTTGTAACCTCCCACTACGTCGAGGCAGCCTTAACTCTTAAGATGGTTGACTAGATGAACCGACATCAACAACTCTTGTTGATCTATTAGTCTATTCAACAGCTCTTATTGAGCTCTTTGTAATCTCATTAGAAATCTCATGTAAAACAAGCTTGCTTCGTGGTTTATGATCTCTGATGTGGTCTTCTTCTAAGAAGATAGCATTTGTCGATACAAACACCTTATTCTCACTCAGATCATAGAAGTATCCACCCCTCATTTCCTTGGGGTAGCTTACAAAGAGGCAAACTTTCGAACACAGTTCCAACTTCTTAGGGTTACGCACAAGCACGTGGGCCGAACATCCTCAAATCCTGAAGTGGCGTAAACTACCTTTACAGCCTCTCTTCAGCTCAAAAGGTGTTTCAGAAATACTCTTTGAGGGAACGTTGTTCAAAATATAACATGAAGTTTCCACTGCAAATCCCCAAAACGAGTTTGGAAGATGAGCATAACTGATCATAGACGGAACCATGTCCAACAGGATTCTGTTTCTCCTTTCTGATACACCATTCTACTGAGGTGTACATGGGGTCGAAAGTTGGGACTTGATTCTATGTACTATCATATACTTATGGATTTCTAAGTCTATATACTCTCCACCACGATCAGAACGTAGTGTTTTTATCTTCTTACCTAACAAGTTTTCAACTTCAACCTTATACTCCTTGAACTTTTCAAGGGCATCAGACTTACTTTGCATTAAGTATAGATATCCATATCTTGAAAAATCATCTATGAAAGAGATGGAATATTCATACCCACCTCGAGCTCTAACACTCATCGAACCACAGAGGTTTGAATGTATAAGCTCCAAGGTTTCCTTGGCTTTATAACCTTTTCCAGTAAAAGGTCGTTTGGTCATCTTGCCTTCAAGGCATGATTCACATACTGGCAATGAGTTTTCTTCTAAATATTTTACAAGTCCACATTTCACCAACTTCTCTATCCCATTGAGGTTGATGTGACCTAACCTTATATGCCAAAGATGGGCGTTTTCCTTAGGAGAATCCTTTGGTCTTTTTGCAATGTCGTTGTTTTGAACATTTCAGTATTAAGCAAGTCTTTTATGACTAACGGCCTTAGTACATATAAGTTATTTTCTATTGAACCAAAACCAATCTCCATACCATTCTTGAAAATAAACACTTTATTCTTAGAAAATGAGACGGTATAACCTTGTTCAATTAGACAAGAAACCGAGATTAAGTTCCTCTTGATGTGAGAAACTACAAAAATATTATCCAGTAACAGATAACGTTTCTTATCCAAAAATATCTTTAGCCTGCCTACAGCAACAGCTGAAACAACCTCACCAATACCGACTTGAAGAGTCAACTCTCTATCTTCCAATGTTTTCTAGGAACTAAATCCTTGGTAGGAAGAATTTACGTGATTAGTAGCACCTGAATCAAGTATCCAGACAGAATCATCATTCTCTACCAAACACGTCTCCAAGACAAATAAATCACATTTACTGTCTTTAGACTTCTTCCTCTTTTAGAGAGTAGTGGGTAGGGGTGTTCAAATAACCCGACAACCCGAACAACCCCGACTATCCAACCCAAAATGTAAGGGTTGGGTTGGGTTGAATTTTTCTAGTTTTATTGGGTTGGGTTGGCTAAAAAAAATTTGGGTTGACCTAACCCAACCCGAATTTTTTATATATATATGTATATATATATTCCTCTTTGTTTAAAGTTTGATTTATTTGTATTGATTAATTTTTTAATTTTTAATATTTTTTCTTTTAAAATTGTTATGATATTTGTCTTTGTTTAAAGTTTACAATAAATATCATAGATATTTGGTATTTAGCATCTTAATTTCATGAGATTTTAGTTATTAGTCACAGTGTTGTATATAAATTTACATATTTTTCATTAAAAGTAAAAAAAAAAAGTTATAACTCGACAATCCAACCCAACCCAACTCGAATTTTAAGGGTTGGGTTGGGTTGGGTTAGAAAATTTATTTGGGTCATTTGGGTTTCCAATCAAACCAACCTGAATTTTCGGATTGGTCCAAAAAATACCCTCAACCCAACCCATGTACACCCTTAGTAGTGGGATCAATGTCAGAACCTATATAAGCTCCAAGTTCCATTTCAGAGAACAATTCTCGTCGATGAACTTTTCCAGACTCAGCAACAATTGCTTTCTCTTTTAGTCCCTTGACATTCAAGAAAGACTGGAGGTTATCTTGAGAACTGGCACCACTGGTTTCTTTGTCATCCATCCCTTTTTTCTTAAAAAGTGAGAACTGACGTTCAAACAATTCTTGCAACGAGTCCATGATCTAATGTGCAATGACCATGTTCTCTGGCTAATGCATCAGGTATGCTAGCCAAAATGTGAAGTCGGGATATTGAATTAGCCTTCATCCACACCTCATATGCATTACGAACATTTCGCGGTGCATCAAGGGTTGGGACTTTAGGACACACTCCTCAACCATGACAAACTCGAGGTTGTTTACCACTAAATATGTTTTAAGAGACTCTTTCCAATGTATGTAATTGGTCAAATTAAAAGAGTAACTAACGGAAAATCATACATGTTGCTAAAAATACAAACACATTGATCTACATTAGATTTTAGCAAATAATCTTTAAAAAAAAATCCAATATGGTTTAGCAAAATCTAAATGAACTCCATATGACATCTAGTTTTGCAATGACGCTTTAGTGGTTTAGGAAAAAAGCCACAAAAGAGTAGTAAATTTATCCCTCATTTGAATTGACACTCTCAACCAGTCATTAACACCAGAACAACTTTTGTTCCTAGCCATCATTGATTTAGTCAAGAAATCATTAACTTGTTTAACAATTTCCTGTAAGTGTGGCCCTTCATTTTAGATCCTAGAGTTCTGCACCAAGTAACTAATTTGAAGGGAAAAAATCCGATTGGGGCAAAAACTAAAGCGACCTTGTCCATTTCTGGAGTTCACCTTGATATTGGTCAATCGCACAAACCATCCGAAGGGGGACGCTCCCAAGGCACCACGAGGCCGTGCAAGAAGATCTCACGGTGCAAATTAATGAAGGAGACCGCAGAACATGTTGACACACATCATTCACCTACTTACTATAAACACTCTCTCCGTCCACCTTCATATTGACTCATACAAATACATCCAAAGGAGGATGCTCCCAGGGCACCACGAGCCAAGCATGAATCTCACGACGTGAACATTTAGGGAGAAACGTGGGTGGAATTGACATATCATATATATCTTTTCCTACCACTGAATATTTAATAACCTAGGGTTTAGTTTACTTAGAAAAAACACGACTAATGATTTTAACTAAGTGACTTTTTAGGCTTGCCCAAAAGTAGCTTTTACTTTGGAAAGTTGAACAACTTTTGATCATCATTCATTAAACTCTTTAACAAAGTCTTTGATCAACTGTTGCATGCTTGTAGAAAATCTATCTAATTCACCTTTCCAAGTTGGTTCCCAGGTAGGGGTGTTCCATTTCTGTCAGCTTAAATACCCCAGCCTAGCCAGAACCCGCCTTAGACAAAAGGTCCCTTATAGATAAATTTAATACAAATTTAGTCTTTTCTGGAAATCAATTTAATCCTATTAAACCGATTCAAAAGATTAAACTTAGGTATCTAATCTCATCAGAACCATGAACTTAGGTCTATCTCAATCAAATTTTAAAACCCTTTTAAAACATGAGTCACCTAAGTTTGCATGCAACTCTTTCTTATTGATTTTAGTTCTAATTTCCATTATAACACTTATAACAGGAAACAACTAAAACCAACCACAATACAAAGCAACACATACAAGGCATTCATAACTCTTATAAATAAGCCTAAGTGTGATGCTCCATGCATTGTTCATTCATTACTACTGGTATATAACACTTATATAACAAAGCAATAAACCAAGCATACATGCTCTCATACACCCTTATACTATAACTTTTATAATATAAAGATAATACATGAATATGCTTAATGCATGCATAAATATAACTCTTATATTATATGATGTATGAGCATGCTTTCTTGTAATTTCATCATGCCATTAACTATATTATAACACTTATAATATATGATGCATGAATAAAATGCATAACCTAAGGTGAGTTTTAAATCTATATGTCATATACTATGACATATAAACAAACATACATCTCATGTACATTAAATAAAAGTTGATAAACGGGGATAATTAGCCTCAAATTCTTAAGAATAAAGCTAACTATTACAAAGAACAATGAGTCTACCTGTTCAAACAGGCGAATCGGGCCTTAAACCATCTGGGCGAAGCTGCGTCTCCTTGATCATGTAACAACTCCTTGTGATCGTCTAGCAATAAGAGCGTAAATGATCGTTTAGCAACGATCGTGTACCTTTGACTACGCGATGAAGCATGAAGGTCACGCGATCGTGCAGCGCACATCGTGTGACACATGCCTTAAACTATCAAGTCGACAACAACGATGTGATGAAGCATAATCGTATAAACGATCGTTGAGCAAGCATAAGGTGTCGTATAGCGGGTGATCGTGTAGCCAGTGACTATGCGATGAAGCATGTTGGACTATACGATCGTTTAGTGGGCGTACCTATTAAACGACGAGCATCAAATACTCTATGCGATCATTTACCTCAAGCGTCCATGTGATTGAGCAGCCAATGCTACATGATAGAGTAAACTCTTTACCCAATCGTTTAGCATCAACTATACGATCTTTTAGTAAATACTACACGATCGGGTAGAACTTTTCTACACGATTGTTTAGTCAAATCTGAACGATCGTTTAGCTTGGGCTAGATGATGCGACCAACCTTTGGTCTTCTTCCTCGATGAGTACTGCATCTCCATGCTTCAAAACTTCATCACGAACGACTAAAAAAAAACTTAAAACACTTTGAATACAGACTCGATTACTTGTTAATTATTCCAAAAAATGCAGGGGCCTTACAAATCAACACTTTGTAAACTTAAAGAAAGCTTTAAAAAGAGGCAACCATCCCGTAAACATCCATCAACATATCCACAAACACATTTAACTCTTAAATGCATTGTAGAAAACTTGAAACCCACCATGACTGTAAAAGAAGTTCAATACAGCAATGGAATTTGGAATATCAGAACAACCTGACTCTGATACCAATTGAAGAAAATCTAAACAGAGATCTCCATGAGAAATGGAAGTGGGACGTTCTAAATCCCATTCAGAATGAACACAACAATTATAGTCTTAAATGAAAATGAATAGGTTATGCATAAACATAAATTACAGTATGCTACAAGAGGATACAAGAGATAGAGTATGCGTACATTTGAAGAACTATTCTTCAAGTATCCCTCAATCAGTCTCCAATGCGTCTAAAGCAGCACTCAAATGCAACGAACAAAACACAGCCTACACGAACGTCTAAATGATCCTCGACCCCAATCGGGTCCAACTCGATCCACGAACTGAGTTAGAACACCACCACAAGTGTTACCTTGGTATTTTCGATGTGAGAATCGAGGAGTTGTGGGCTTTGTATGATCTTGGATTGAGGAAAACATGAGGTATATGATCGAGTAAGTGGGAGATATGAAGACTGTCTATCGTATAGATGATGTACTCGATTGTTTAGAAGATGAAGCCTATCGTATAGACTTTACTACTCGATCGTGTAGCAATGATCAACAAGTAACTATCGTATAGTCAACTCTTAACTCGATCGTTTATGCTGTCAACGTTATCGCTTAGTAAAAACTCTTTTTACTTGATAGTTTTTTCGTGAGATTTCCCAAATAAATCAACCACTAATTTTGGAAAACAAATTTTCTTTTTATCTCACGGTTACCATAAAACTTCCAATAACCTCCCACTCAATTCGGTTATTAGAGAAAAAGAATTAATTATCATATAATTAATATATTATAAATAAATATGATAACCAACTTATCATACTATATTTATAACCTATAGTTTTAATATTTCATCATATAAAACATATAAACCATAGTTCTTTTTCTATTTTATGATACTTAATATAAATCATATTTATATTAATTCCTCCAATTAATGTATCAAATACATCATATCAATTATATCACATATAACTGAATTTCCTCTTGTTAATTTGAATACTTCAAATCAACCCAAAATCTGATTCTCAACTTGAACCCATTGAGCTACCAAGGGGACCTCATGGACTTGTAGCTTGAAGCTCCCATGTGAATAATTGACTAAACTCTTTAGTCACGAGATCCACCATCTGTTAATTGCTGGGCACTCCACTAAAGACCGACGCCTGCACTATTCTCACTACAGATATATTTCTGTGTCCATATGACCAATCAACAATGTGATAACCTTTCACAAATCGCTCATAAGTACAACTGGGCCAATTTACCATTTTACCCCATAGTTACATCTAACTTCTTAAGTACCACTGATTCCTCTAATGAATAATAAGTCATAATCCTACTATGGCTGAGTTCTCTCTTCCAAAGAGAGGATGTGGCCACTATGTTCAAGATCCTGAATCAGCCCTTAAGGGAGTAATTTATCTACTTACCTCTGCTTCGGAAAAGGAGTGAATTCCGTCTTGTGTAGCTGAGTTCCCAGCTCCCTAATCAGACGAATCCCCAAAAAGGTAGGCTTGTTGAGTTGGCAATCTGGTCACTCTCACCTATACTAGTCAATGGACCGCACTCATAAGCAGGAATTCCCAACTCACTCGGGATTAAGGTCATGTCACCTATGATCATTTGAGTGAAATGTAAGTATCAATTATCAACGACATTATATAAAGAGAATAATCATTTCGTGGTCCGGTCTTATATAAACTATTTGTATAGGACACCCCTGCTCGCATGTCTCCATATGAATGGTCAGGATCAGATCTTTGTAGCACTTTACAACACTTGTAAATATCTACAAAGCGGGCCGTATCTGTAATGTCACCAGGATAAGATATCCCTTTTTTATCCTTATACTATAGACCATTAAGGTTATTACTTAAAGCATGATTCACTTGTATGTCTCACATACATGCTTAAGTTACATGAAATAATCACGGATCTTAGTTTATTAGATACGAGTAAATGAAAATAAAATAACACTTATTTTATTATTAACAATGTGTACAAAATGTTTACAAACTACGAGACCGCCGGGAGAATTAGGACACCAATCCCAACAAATATTGCAACCTGAGCTCGGGTTATTAGATTTTGTGATCTTGGTTAGATACATCTTGATGAGGCTCTAATGCATTTCGATGGCATATTTTTTATACTTTGAAAAATAATATCACGATCTTGACATTTTCTTAAAAAAACAACTCATTTTTGTTTTAATGCATGATTGATTTAATGCATGTTCATTCATTCAAGAATCACATTCACTTTTTTTTTTATGCATCATTTGATTTACACAATCTCTGATTTTTATCAATGAAACTTTGATGATGCACTCTTTCAAGTAATGATATAAATAAAATTTTAGACTTCTTAAAATCTTTTCTAACAAAATTTTGAAACTCAATTTTTCAAAAGAAACTTTCTTTTCCTTTTAATTTCATAAAAAATCGAATACTTAGATTTTTTTTTAGATTTATTTAGAATCTTAAAACTCTTAGAAATGTCGTATCTACTTAATTTTCTTTAATACCTCGATAGGACAATCTTTGGTCTAAAAACAACCATCTTGTTTTAGAAGCAAGTCTAGACAAATGAATAAAAAGAGCCTAGTGTTTAAAAAAGAAAAAAAAAAGTTGCTAGCATAAAAAATAAAGCAAGTTTGCCAAATTAACATAACCTTCACTAACATGTATGTGTGTGCATGGATAGAGGTGAAAATAGCTACCTCCATTGTGTCTAGTTAGGATCTACGAGAAAATAGCAATAGGCTCGCTATGGTATGAGTGTGAAAGCTATCCCTCTAGGTAAAAGAAATGTCAATTACATTTTGTGTGCATGAATTTAAAAAGGCATGCTTGTCCTCGAATTGCCTCTTTTTTTTACAAGTTAGGTATATATTAGACCGATAACCAAGCCAATATAGGGCAAAGAGGAATTGAGAGTTGGATATTACCTTTCTACTAGTTTTAGCCTTTAAATAAACTAAAACCGAGTAATCCTTTCTTTTATGACTTTACAAGAAAAAGACGTCTTCTTGTCAAAAATAGGTTTCAACTCTTTGTTAGAAAAATTTTAAAATTCTTAATGCCCATTTGTATCATTACTTCCTTGTTTGTTGAAAAGAGAGATTTGGATCAAATTTTTATGTAAGTAAAATGAACATATAAATATTTTGAATGAGCTCTTTGAATGAATACACAATGAATGTTCATATTTTGATTGACTGTATGCATATTTATAGATTTGACTTTCTCAGGACGATCAAGAGTTAAGTTGGGGGTGTTTTGATAGGTATTTAAAAGAGATATATGTTCTACTTTAATTCCATCAAAATCGTGTTATTTATTTGCTTTTAATGTTCATTTTGTAGGTAAAACAGTCCCAGAAGCGATTAGGAATCATTTCGAGAAAATTGGGCTAAAAAGGATTAAAAAAAAATAATAACCAAGAAGTCAACAAAGTTGAAGAGAATCAGAGCAATTACCAAAATGTCATCAGACCCAGCATCACGGCCCTCCTAGAAGCATCGAGCAATGCTTGAAGACAGAAAGCATCAATCTACTGTAAAACAAGGTAGCGTTGCAATGCTCCCAACAGCGTCACAACGGTCCGGAGTTTGATGAGACTGTCTACGCACGAGCGCGTCTTGCGCAACCCAGCGTCAAGATCCTAGCCCAACGCTACATTTGCAACTATAAAACATTTTCTTTCATTTTTAACGAGGGTGATGCAGAATTCTTCATAGAGTTCAAAGTTTCTCTCTTCATAGTTCAACTCCTTGCTAACTTTGTCTCTAATTAGTTAGATTTTCATTTCTTTCTTTGATTGTAAACATTGTAATGGATTTCTTCATAGATTTATCTATGGATTTGTGAAATAATTTCTCAACCTTGTTTCTAGGGTTTCAATAATTCTTGCAATCTTCTTGAGTTTTCTGCTTTTCTTTATAAATTGCATTATGAAATTATGAATTCTTGAATCGGTTTTAAATTCCAAAAGCATGTTTACGGATTTTTTTCTTTTAAGCATGTTAAGCCAAGATTCTTAGTTTTCCTACAAGCTTGATTGGATATGTTGCTAGGATGTATTCATGTATAAGAATGTCTAGCTAAGGTCTACCAAGTGGCAATGGTTAATTTTGTATTTGATGGCTATTCCTAGAATACATAAATTTCTAGATTCAAGGACAAATTCAGTTAATTGAATATGTCTATCTTCACAATTAATCGACACAATTGAATTCTCAAATTTAATGCATATGTTTTCTATTCTATATGGACGCTATAGAACTCAATAGAACTAGGGCATTTAGGTTGGTTAGGGTTAGGCCTTTCCAACTTTAATCAATAGTTAGAACGCTTGTTTTATTAGATTTTGCTACCTATCCACCTTTGTAAAGGTTAGCCTAGTCGAGTCAAGCGAGTAGTTGTGTGCATAATTCGTTTGCAAGACTAATTTGTAGAAAGCGATGATAGAGATTGCATTGAATGTCTAACTTGAACTAGAAATAAGATTGAACCACTTTTATTTACAATTATCTTTTATCCTTTGATTTTCAAGTATGTTTCCTTCTTTAGATTAAACAAGCCTTCCTTGTGGATCGACCCCTTTCTTGCCGCTTATGCTACTTGTTAGTATAAGATGTAGGTTCATTGGTTTATAAATATTTTTGTTTCGATGAGAGTCGAACTAATGACATCGATTTGAGCCCGAACAATATGTTTGGCATTAGTGAATATAGGGGAAAAATATCAGGTGAGAATCAAGTAGTGATTCTTCTTAATTCGGTACCTAAGTAGTATAAGGAAATGAAGGCAACCATTAAGTATGGAAGAGAAACCTTGACTCTTGATATTGTTTTAGATTCTCTTCGTTCGAAAGAGCTTGAGCTAAAGTCCGAAAAAAAAGGAGCCTGAAGCATTTTTTTCTGAAGGAAAACAATAAAAAAGAAAAAAAAAGCAGCATCAGAAATCGAATAAACATCAATCGAAAACATCAAACAAGTTTGTAAACAAGGAGAAGGAGAAAATTACTTGCAATTACTGCAAAAAGGAAGGTCATACAAAATATGAATGCCCTATCTTAAGGCGCAAAGGTAAACTTCCTGCTAGATATGAGAATAAGGTATCATCCAATGCTAAAGGTTTTGAAATAGCTGAAGTCTTGATAGTATCTTAGTCTGAAATGGATGGTGAATGGATATGGATTCCAGCTGTACTTTTCATATAACTTCTTATAAAGGATTCTTCATGATTTGAAGGAATTTTATGGTGGTGAAGTAATGGTTGGTGACAACCATTGTGTAAAATTAAAGGGATAGGATCTGCTACCTTAAAACTAAGCAACGGATCCCTTAAAATCCTTAGCTCCGTGAGATTTGTACCAAGCCTTAAAAGAAACCTAATCTCTCTCGGCACTTTTGATAAAGTTGGTTACACTTGGAAGGCTCAACAAGGTGTGATGACTGTGTATAAGTCATCTATTTTGAAAATGACAGGTTACCTAAAGGGAGGCTTGTATGTTTTGTCAAGAAGTACCTATATTGTAGAATCAAATCTAGCTTCTCATAAGCCTGAAAATAAGACTCAACTCTGGCATGGAATGCTAGCATATATTAGTCCAGTTGGATTAAATCACCTTTTTAAGCAAGGCCTCTGGGATAAAGGGCAGGCAACAGACCTTGTATAACACCCTGGGAGTTTTCATGTAAATATTTAGTATTGATGTTGGAGTTGTATGGAAGAATTAGAATTCAGGATTTAAATTATTGGCTCAATTAATTTCAATTTATTTATTTTGAATTAACTAGGATTTAATTTGGTTTTTGGTTACATTGAATTGTTTTAGTAAGATAATTTGATTTGTAGGTGAGGATGGAAGATTTAAATTAACTCAGAGGAGGATTTTGGAAATTATTTGAAATATTGTTTTTGAATTTATTTGGATGGAACTTAAGAAGAGATTTTGGAATTTGGAATTTAAAAGGGAAAAGGAAAGGGGTTTTAAATATTATATGTATGTATGTATGTATGTATGTATGTATATAAATAGAGGGGGAAAAAAGGAAAGATAATTAAAATTTCCTTCTCTCACGCACGGCGAGCCAACCTCCCTGAATCTCTTCTGCACGATCGTCCAACCCTAACCACGCCACCTTCCTCTCACACACGATCAACCGTCGACCCAACCGCCGCCACCATCTACATAAGCCACTTACCCAGCATCAAACCCCCTCCCAGATTACTCTTTTAATCTGGAAAAGGATGTAGTAGTTACTAGCCCTACTGCCAACACTTACCACCTTAGCCCTTTAACCTGGATACCAACCTATTAACATTATTAATGTACACAAATAGCACGTCGCCATAAGGTTCTACATAAGTTTATATAATCACATGCAAGCCGTCATGACATGACATCTACAAGTAAAATATTTACTATTGAGCCCAAACTTCACTAACAAAGCCCTAATCCCCCTCAAAACATATGTACATAGACAGACCATCAACCTAAATTCTTCTTAACAAGCCGGGCCTTTCAGTGGCAAGCAGCAGTAGGATCAACCTTGAGGAATCTGACCGCTACCTAGAAAAGGAAAACATAGAAAATCTGTGAGCTAGTAGCCTAGTGAGTGACTATAAAATCATATTACATCATGCATTACATCATTATAACATGTAAATATATTGTTGAGCATCTCAAGCACCTTTCTTTAAACATAAACATTGATAAACATTCTTAAACATCATTATTCCTTAGTTGAGAACGAGCATACATCGCTCTAGTCTCCCAAAATCTGTCACCGGCCAAGAAACCCATACTTCGGCCTCCCTTTGCTGGTATATGGCCTAGGAGACCCATACTTCGCCTCTCATTTAGAACTACCTACGTGCACGTGGAGTTTTCTAAGTACCGTCAATACCTTAGATACTATTACCCAGATACCTTCTCCATGTTCTTCAGTATCGGGTTATTTTCTAGCATCAAATTAAGCTTTATTGTATACCATTTAAACAAAGACTCATTCTATCATAGCCTTCCTCCAAAACGCATGCTTCAACATAGGAACTTAAATTTTGTAATGAATTCACAACATACCTTGGCATGCGTTAAAACATATACAAGCTGGAGAAGATCCGTTATGTTATTCATTAAACATTTGTTGCTTGCGAAAGTATAAATTCATCGTCAACATCTCTGTAACTTACATGGTCTTTTATACGTAAACATTGAAAGCATTAAGTTCATTTTAGTCACTCACAGCTCGTCGGGGCTCTTAACAGTTTATATGCCTCTTCTAGCTCCTCTTGGCCTGAAAGGACATAATTCCCGGTTAAATTCCTTAGAATTCTCATCAAAATGCTTCAGATAATTTACTTACTAATGAAACTTTCATCAACAAAATCAATATTATTAGCAAGATGATCATCATGAGCGAGATCACCCTCATGAGCGAGATCATCCTCATGAGCGAGATTTACCACTTTCTAGCGAGATTTTTCACTTTCCAGCGAGATTTGTCACTTTCCAGCGAGATTCTCTTCTTGAGCGAGATTCAACACAAAACCAGAGAGATTTTCTTCCTTAGCGAGATCCACTTCTTCCTTATCTCACTCTCACTCTCGCTCTCGCTCATTTCCTTATCTCGCTCTCGCTCATTTCCTTATCTCACTCTCGCTCATTTCCTTATCTCGCTCTCGCTCATTATGGTGAGCTGCTTGCTTAATCTTCCCAAGCAGCTACTTGTTTACGCACCAATTTCCTATTTCAAATTCAAAAATTCATAACTCAAAATCCATAACTCTTTTTAAGAAACTTCCTTCTATAAACTTGTTTAAAATTGAGTTTCTCAGCCCCAAATTCCTTGTAATTTGGCTTGGTGCTTCTAATCTTCACCCTGGGCCCTGATTAATTTGAGAATTAGCCCCTTCTGTAAATTCTTTACTTTTTGTTCTTCTCCTTGTGAGATCTCTCTCCGGAAAAACAACCTAAAAAACTAGATTCTCCCAGCTTTTAAATGACACCGATCTTACTTAATATGCTCAAGTTATTTTCCAAAACCGAGCTTCTGAAATTTCTCTTCCTTTTATACTTCATGTCGCCTCCCATGTTCAATGGTCAAACCGCCACCTCATCCAACACTTAGTGCTTCTGGCCAGTTTTAATTAGTGAGTTTCTTCAATTAATTTGTTTTTCTTTCCTTTCCTTCGTAACCTCTGTAAGTAACCATGGATCTCCACTTATCAAATAATTAATATAACATTCTTATGGCTAAACATGCTTATATAGGAAACGTAGAGTTCGGGCTTTACACCCAGCCACCTACCCACGCTCACTTGCCAGATGTGGCTTTTGTAGTAATGCATGTTCACGAACTGATGTCCTTTCTTTCATCCAGGCATTGAAGTTGAACTTGAGAGCGTCATGCTTGAGTTGTGTGGACAGATGTCTAAACATTCTCTCAGGGACTCCATGATCTCACGAGCTGTGAGTATGGGCTCATGCTTCTTGGACAAAACTTTAGACAAGCTGGCCAAGATATATGTTCGGGCCTTTTCATTCACTTTGACCCATCACTCATATGCTCCCAAATATTTCAGGCTACATTGGCAATTGGGACTTGAGGACACTCCTCAATAGAATGAATTGTAGGTCATCAATAATGAGTACAGTATTAATAGTACTTTTCCAGCTCGTATAGTTATTGTTGTTTAACTTATCAAGGGAAAGCATGTTTAAAGTAGCGCTCGTCATAATGAAATTGTTGAAACCGTACAATTTATTTATATTAGTTATTAAAAGCATTACCCAATTAAACAATCAATCAATTTAGTAAAAAATCAATGTACCCTATGTGATATCTATTTTGCAATGATGCTTCAGTGGGCAAGGTAAAAGCCAATGTAATGTGATCAGTTACCCTTTTACTGAATTGAGACAATCTCAACTAATTATTATACCAGAATAACTCTTATTCCTATAATTATTAATCATCATTGTTTGGTCCTGAAACTATTAACTTAACTTTTTTTTTATAAGTGTGTCCCCTCTTTTTTAGATTCTATTGTTCTGCCCCAATGAGCGAACCATTGAGAAAAACAGATTGAGGCAAAAACTAAACCAATCCTATCTATTTCTAGAGTTTGAGTAAAAATTTATGCAAATACCATTCATAAGGGGACACAAGCTAGGTGTCTTGAGACCGAGCATGAAATCTTACTACAAATTAATGAAGGAGACCGTGGGATGTGTTGACACAAGTTCCTCTCCCA
Source organism: Benincasa hispida (assembly GCF_009727055.1). Taxonomy (NCBI): domain Eukaryota; kingdom Viridiplantae; phylum Streptophyta; class Magnoliopsida; order Cucurbitales; family Cucurbitaceae; genus Benincasa; species Benincasa hispida. The sequence goes on from NC_052354.1 coordinate 12,695,655, forward strand.
TCAACTATAAACACTCTCTTCATTCACCTTGTTATTGACCTATGCGAACACCACCCATAGAAGATGCAAGCAAAGGTACCTCGAGGTCAACCATAGGTATCACGATGTGAATGTTTAGGGAAAAACGTGGAAAGAAAAATGAAGTATTTATACCCCATTTTCCTCCCACTGAATGTTTTATCTAGGATTGATTAACTTAGGAAAGATTCGGCTAAAAAATTTTAACCAAGTATTTGTTAACTTTGTCTAATAACATTTACATTTGATAGTTTAACAACATTGATCTATGTTCATTAAACGCTCTAATAAACATTAGTCACTCACTGGATGTTTGTAACAAATCTATCTAATTCACATTTTAGATTAGTTTCTAGGTACGGATGTTCCGTTTCCGTCAGCTTAAATATCCCAGCCTAGACAAAGTTGTCCTAAGTCAAAGGTCCTTTATAGATACATTTATTAAAAATTTAATCTTTTATTCAAAATCATTTTAATCCTGATAAATTGAATTAAAAAATTAAACTTATTTCTAATCATATTAGAAATTTATTAAACATAGATCTAATGTGAAATCAATTTTAAACTATTTAACCTATGTTAGCATGAAACTCTTATTCTATATTTAATTCTAGTTTTATTTAACTTATAATTATTATAAAGTTTAATTGAAAGAATTAAAACCTATATATGCATGTAATGACAAATTTTTTTTAAAAAATTAAATATTAATTGAAAGAATTAAAACCTATACATACATGTAATGACATACTTTAAAAAATTATAACAATTATACTTTACTAAAGTGGTGTCATGCATCATGCATTTCCTTTTTCATTACATTACATACATAATAATTATATACTAAGGTAATGGAAAAATAAACAACATACATCTATACATTTAAACTATATATTATAACAGTTATGATATAAATGATGCATGAAAATGATATTTATACATGCATTCATACTTAATAACTTTTATACAATATGATGTATGAGCATGCTTAATAAATCATGCAACCTTATATTATAACATTTATATTAAAATGATGCATGAACAAATGTATATCCAATGGTGGAACTTTTCTATATGACATATATTATGACATATATAATAATAAAAATAACCATACATTACATGCATAATTAAAAGCAACAATTTGGACCGAGATTGGCTTCTTAAAACATTAATTAAATTAATATAAAAATTATATTAACTTAATTAATAAAAACAATAAAATACATAACTATTACAAATAATAATTAAAAAAATAAACAAGAAGAAACGTCGCTTGAACCGCTGGAAGCCACAAACCGCCGATCTAGACTGGTCTCGCGTGCACACCACATGTCCAAAGCGTAACGATGCTCAAAAGCAGTGTTGTTACGCTGGCATTTTGCTAGCCGTAGCGTAATGCTACATTGCGACTAGAGTGCAGTGATGCTACGTTCATTGCCTTGCAACATAAGGTTAGTGTCATTACCCTGCGGCCTTATGCTCTAGGGCAGTAAGCCTACTCTGGTCGCCTGATCAACCAAAATTCTTTAATTTTGCTCTGTTTTCCACCAAATTGAAGTTGAAAAACAATCTCGAACAACCCAAATTTTGAATTACAGACTCGATAGCAATTAATTACGCCCAAAACAATGAGCCCTTTACATACGAATCATAAAACACAGCAGAATTCTAAAAGGCCAATCTAAAAAACATCAAAATGTACAAAACCCATTCAAAATTTATCAATGCAAAATCATAAACCCACCAAAAATCTTAATTTTCTTCGAAAATTAAAATTGGGACTCAAATCTTACTTTAATACCAATGGAAAGAGTAGATGATACTCTATGTGAAAAGGATCGGTATCCCAATTTTATTTTACAGAACATAAATAGAGGACAAAAATAGAACATTTGTTCTAATTAAGAATGCAATTACACAAATATTGAAGAGGAAGAAGAGATCAATATATAACTTACCCTTGAAAACCATAGTTCTTCATGGGTCTTCTGAAGTCACGAACTCTTCGAATTCCCTTTGAACTCACAAACAACTAGAAAAAATGCAGCAAAGGATCTCCAAATTTTGAACATTACCACATGAAAACCTTGGTATTCTTGAAGGGTAGGGAATCGATGAGAGTTTTGTAGGCTTCAAGATCAATTTGGAAGGGATGAATATATCGATTCTTTTGAGAGAGCAATTCACAAAATTACCGAAAAAATTATGTTAAGTGTTATATTAAAGTGCAAGGAGAAGATGAAAAATTTTGCCCCTCTCTTCCACAAGTTAATTCAATGAGAAACTCACGGGAGAGAGTTATCAAAATTAACCTTCCTCCTATACTTAATTATTTAATTAGTAATTAATTAATCTATATTTATTTTATTTATATATTTATTAATTATATAACCTATATTATATTTATCTAATATAACATATAATCTTTAAATTATATGATTACATCACATATAGCTGCTACCCTTATTGCCTTTCCCTTCCACCAGAGCTTAAAAAAGTAAACTTTTTCTCGAACTTTTTAATATAACCTTATAACTTTACATATTTTCTACTTAACCTATAAGCAATTAATATGAATCAAATTCATTATTTAATTTTACCTATAGATTCATATAATTAATATTTGAGTCATATTTAAATAATATATTTCTCTTAAATAAAAATTCATTATATAATGGATTATAATACATTATATTAATTATATCGCATATAAATTAATTTTATATTAATTATATCTTATATAATTAATTCATTTTATTAATTTGAACAATTCAAATTAGTCCAAATTAATTCGATTCTCATCAATCCGAATTGAGCTAACGAAGGGACCTTATGAACCCATAGTTTGAAGCTACAATGGTACTTGATTAATTAATTAAAATTTTTAGTTAAATTAATCAACTTTCATTAACTTCATTCCACTAAAGACCAACAACTGCATTCTTTGCACTATAGATATATTTCTATATCTATCGAATATAACCAATCAACAACGTGTTGACCTTTACAAATTGTTCGTAAGTACATTTGGGCCAAAATTACCATTTTGCCCTTATAGTTACGACTAACTTCTTAAGGACTACTGATCCCTCAAATGAACAATAAGATAGTCCAACTATAACCGAACTCCTCTCGGGGTGGGAGAGAGTGTGACACCACATTGTTCAAGTCTCGAAATTAGCACTTAAGGGAAAAATTTATCTACTTACTGCTATAGGGCAGGAGTGAATTACTTCTTATGTACTTGCGTTCCCAACTCCCTTATCAGACGAATCCCCAAAATGATAGACATATTGAGTCAGCGAAACTGGCCACAGTCAAAGGATCGTTTTCATAGGTAGGAGTTCACAACTCACTTAGGATTCAAGTTAAGACATCATGGTTATCTTGATGAAATGTAAGTCTATTCTAGCAACAATGTTATATAGAGAGACTATTCATTTCGTGGTCCGGTCTTATACGAACTATTTGTATAGAATATCCCCGCTCACAGGTCTTGACATGAATTATTAGGATTAGATCATTTATAGCAGTTTACAAAAATTATAACAACTATAAAGCAGGTCGTATTCATAGTATCACCAAGATAAGGTACTCAGAGTATCTTGTAGTGTTAACAACTACTTAATAAAACAGATCCTCGTTAAAGTGTAGTAATATGATCCCCCATCGAGTATCTCCTATTCATTTAATCATTGTCTCTTGATTTAATCCTTGACCACTTGAGAGTTCACCATTATTTAAAGCTTAAAAAATTTTCATTTTATATTTCTCTCATAAAATATCTCGATGTTTTGTTGATGCACCAATTGCGTTCACCATATTTGTAACAATAAGAAATGGACCACCAATTTCAACATGATTTTTTGCAATAGCTATAAGAGCTAATTAAAGTTGATGAGAAAAACAATGAATTTAAAAAGCACATTCATTTTTTTTTCAAAATAAGTGCTATCAATCCATTGAACTGACCTTGCATATTACTTACTCCATCATATCCTTGTCCTTGTAAACTAGCGATGTTTAACCCATGTTGAGACAAAAAATTCATCTATGGTTTTCTTAAGTGATAAAGAAATTGTATCATTGACATGATGATTCCAACAAATCATTCAATAACATGACCTTTATCCACATATCGCAATGCAACTAACATCTGCTCCTTTTGAAGACACATCTTTTGATTCGTCTATCAAGATAAAAAAAATTTTGTCACTCACATCTTTTATAACCACATTAACAACTTCTACTACAATTGAATGAACTATATCCTTTTGAATATAGGGTGAAGTCAATTGCAAATTATCTGGGGTATTTTTTTCAAAGTCACGGTTTCAGTATCTTTATTATGGTTGCATAACCATCATAAAAGTTCAAGAAAATTATCCTGATTTTTCGAATCATTTGTCTCATCATGTCCATGAAATGCAAGTCCTTGTTGTAATAAAATTGATACAAAGAATTGATGCACCTAATCGAGTTCGATACTTAACTCGTGCTTAGTCAGGCATTTTATTTAACAAAGTCTCGATATGTTGTTTTTGTTTCAAAATAGTCTCATATTTACCCAAAGCCTTATTGTGTGCACTATTAGGATCAAAATATTTGAATATGCAATTTCTTTTTTTTTCCAGTTAGAAAATCCTTCACTAACAAAATAGTTACCTCCTGACTCTTCACTTACTCCTGGTTTGAATAGATAGCAGCATAAACAAAATGCAACAATCTTTGAAATGTTATATTCTAACCAATTAGAATATTCACTAAACCAAGTTGGATTAAGTCGTCATGACTTTGTACCAAATTTCTTAAGTGGAAAACTATGATTTCGAGGCTGACAAGGACCTTTTAGTAAATATGCTCTATGAACTTGATCTCGAATATTATAATTATAATCATAAATTTTGGTTCTTAGACCAGGATCTGCGAGTAGTTCCTCTAGATTGATTTCTATATAAGATCGATCAGAATCCAAAACATTTTTCTTCTTTGAAGATGATGGCTCTACCGTCTCTATTATTGTTTTTCTTTTATAATATCTCTCCATATTAATTTTGAATTTACTCTACAAAAGTATTAGAAATAAGAATATTACATTCTATTATATAGATTAAAAAGTATAACACTTAAAGTCTTGAAAAATTTATAACTTACTTGCCGAGTTCATACATCCAAACGAGTGATATTTAATAACAATCCTCTAGCTTGAACTCTAAAATTAATTTTAAAAACTTATACAGTAATGTGAATGTAAAAGTAATAGGGAAAAAAATGAAAACATATAGAGTGTAATGCAAATATAAAAATTACGTACAAAAAATTAACGGCACAATAAAAATATCTCTTCATATTGACTTAGAGCCAACTCTACAAAAGTATTTTTCCAATAAAAATATTAAAAACTATTACATAGATTTAAAAATATAAGAACCAAAAATTCTAAGAAGATACACACTACCTATTCAAGAGAATGTTGTTGAAAATTGGGATAAAAAATTTCTCTAGATTTCTAAATTTTGAAGAAAAAAACTTCTACATAAGTTAAAGAAACTGCACTGATTTGTTAATTTTTCTTGGAGGTAGAGAGACTAGTTTGCAATTGCAACCTAAAAGATTAAAATCTACTTTATATTTTAATTTTATATTTAGAATTTAAAAAGAAAAAGGTTTCTATTTTTTTTTTTTTTTAGGGTTTTGGAACCCACACTACAAAGTTTCTATTTTTATTTAGGATTTAGGAACCCAATGCACTACCCCTATAATTAAAATCATACACACACACACAAAAACCCCTAAAATATGTCAGTGTTCCATGTGTTACAATAGGTGCCTCTACCACGGAAACACTATGAACACTTGATATTAATAATGCATTTTATAATTAATATTATTAATAATTAATTTAAAATTTATATTAAAATACAAAAATCGATAATTCAAGGGGCACGTGCCTCTTGACCCCTACGTGGCTCAATGTTTATAGACTTAATTTTCAAAAACAAAAAACAAAAAACTAGATTATTACCAAATATGGCCTCAAGTAATTTAAACTATTGTTTTTTTTAAAAAAAATAAATTTTAAAAAAAATATATTCTTTAACTTCCAAAGAGGAAAGTCAAGGAGACAGCAGATTCGCCAGTCAGGCACACCATGAGGCTACCTGGAATAGGAATAATGAAAGCTCTCGTGGTCGCATCTCTCCACGACAACTAGTTGCTCTTGGATATCCTGCTATTTGAATTAGTGAGTATTAGGTTTTCACCATTTTAACTTTTCTCTTAAGAAAGGAAGAGAGACTTTCTATTACTTGCACTTGCTTTCCACTTGAAAGATAACGGTCTCTCTTATTTGGGCTCAAAAAAGAATATTAGCTTCCGCGTCCTTCCTGCCTGTTGAAATTGGTGTGAATGATCGCCCTTTTTCGATTATTTTCTGTTGAAATTGGTGTGAATGATCGCCCTTTTTCGATTATTTCTTTCTCCCATATCTTTAATAGCGGGTTGGGATTAGTAACTCCCGACCCTCAACGGATTTTCAGAATTTGTGTTCAACCGATGTAGCCTCTTTTGTTGAATTAAGTATTTTTTTTTTAACAATATGTAGGAGAATCATCTTGAAGTTGATAGCAAGCTCGTTGAGTTATGTTTCATTTTAGTGAGTATAGTTTTCATTTGGTGTCTAAGCTTCAAAATGTTACATTTTTGTCCCTGAAATCTCGAAGCTTATGCTGGATTGAATGAAAGCTAAACTTAAAAGTAGGTGAAAATTAAATGTAGCATATTAAAACTTAGAAACTAAATAGACGTCAACTTCAAAATTTAGGGATAAAAGTATACATTTTAAAATTTATGAACTAACAAAAAAAAATCATATACAAAATTAAGATACCAAAAACTTATTTTTCCCAAATAAATATTTAAAAAACAGTAGCTAATAACAGTAGCTAATATGAAAGTATTGTTACAAAGAATTTGCTGGCTAAGTAGTTCAATTATGAGGTTAAATTATAAATTTGGTAAATATAATTTGGATGAAGTGGAAATTTAGTTTCAATAGTTTAAAAGTTATAATTTATTCTTGTAATTTGATAAAACCTTTTTAAATAGTTCGAATTTAATAATTATGAGAACTTTTTATGAAGATTAAATTTAATTTTTTTTTCTCAACTATAGAAAACAAATTTATAATTTAATTTTATTAAAAAAATTTAAAATATAACCACATTCTTGTTTGGTATATTAGATGCCAACAAATTCTGTATTTGAAAACAAATTATAGCAAAATGTCACTCTTTATCAATGATAGTAGAAATTTTATTATATTTATAAATAAATTGACTCATATCATGTATTTGAAAAAAAGTCCTTAATTTTATATGTTTTTTTTTCATAATATATATGTATATGTTTGATAATAAAAATTAAAAGTTTATACCCATAAATATTTGTTTTTACATTCTATCCATCTAAAATTAATTGTATAGGTTAAATTACATATTTAGTTTCTAAACTTTGACGGTGTTTAGTTAGACCCTCAACTTTCAAGATTACAATTTTAATGTATGAGCTTTGAATTTTTATTTTTAGAATCTATGGATATATTTAGTACAAAATTAAAAGGTTAGGGTTTTATTATACATAAAATCTAAATTTATATCTTAATTCTACATTATCCAAGTTGCTTTTTGATCATGTCAAAAAGCACCCCTACCATGTCCTTCAAGGACATCTCAATTAATGAATAATGTACACAAAATCCAATAAAACAATCTAAAATAATAACAAAATCACACAACAAAATTTACTCAAAGTAAATTTATTACTTAATTAATGAATGTCAAACCCATCTCTAAGTTATTGGTATAGCTTTCTCTTAAGTAGGTTCAAATACATAAAATATTTATGATTTATTATTTATTAAAAAAATGAACGAAAGAATCATTTTAATTATAAAAAAGTTAAATATATAAAACCAAGTGGTAGAGAAAGAAACAATAGCATTTATCATATTTTTGGAAAAAAAGTGAAGAAAAAGGATATTCAATTATGGGATGCAAAAATTCAAGGCTATAAGGAGAGAAAAGATTGGGAAACAGTTGAAGATTGAATTAAAATAATACATAATAAATGAAGAGAGAGGAAAATAATAAAAAGAATTATATTTGAAAAAACATTTGTTTTCTATTTTTCAAAATTGATGTTTGTTTCACATCATTAATACTTGACTGAATTTCGGATAACACTCATCTTCATGCATCCCACTTTCTTTATTCACACAAAAAAAAAATTAAAATATTTCGAAAAATAAATTAAAAAAATTTAACACATGTCAAATTATGATTGGACACTTTGGTGAGATGTACAAAGATAGGTGCTACTAGATTGCACTTAAGTATTACCCTTAAAAAAATAAGAATAGCTAATTAAATTATATGGACTAAATTTCTAGACCTCAATACAGTTGAGATTAAATTGTTACAAATTAAATTCGAATATTAAATCATTAGTAGCTTCTGAGTACAGTTTATCTCACAAAAACTATACATTCATAAGTAGTTGTTCTGTTCCATTCAATTACTTTGGTTAACAACGGATACCTTTAAAAAGTTTCTCAAGAAGCTAAATAAGCATGTAATCATTTCGTTGATCAATTTAAATAGGGTGTTTTTTGTTTTATTATCATTTAGGAACAAAGAGAGGATGAATCAATCAAACTAGCTCTCCCTAATAAAAAAAAAATTAGTTGAAGAACCGAACTACAACACTACAAAATAACAGAGAATGAAGGCCATGGACAATATAAAGGTCTTGGGAGAGGACCAAAGCATTACGTACAACCTCACTTAACAAACGGTCTCGGTGTCTAGCATCAGAAATAGCAAGGCTATGAAGCACAGATACTTCAAAAGATACAGAGAATCGGTATCAGTATCTGATACTGATACGTCCAGATACGTGTTAGATATGTGAAATGAAGTATCTAATTTTTTTTTCTTTTTTTAATTTTGGATACACGTATCCCCTTCAAGATATGTGAAGGGGATACGGCAAGCTAAAATTTGTCAATTCTTCCTCTTCAGCCCAATAGCCCATTAACACAAAAATAACCCGCTTACTACTTAGTTTTATATTTTTATTAATATAATTATTAAATTATAATTTATAATATGGTATTAATAATTTAATTTATAAATTAAAAACAAAAGTAAAACTAAAAAAGAAAAGTAAAAAAAAAAAACCCTAAAACTAAAAGTCGAAAATTCTCATCTATCTGACAGCAGTTCCCTTCCAGTTCTTCTTCTTCCCTTCGTCTTCCTCTTCATTTCACCAGTTCACTTCTTCAGTTCTTCTTCTTCAGCCCAGTCGACGACGGCGGCTTCGACCACTCCAGTAGAGTCCAGATTCGTCTCAGCCTAGACGATGACTTTGATAACTTCAGTTTGTTTATTCGTTCTTCAGTTCATTCATTCAGCGCATCAGCTCACCGTGGATGCCACAACACAACTCTTGTCTCTTCGGATTGGTCTCTTCGTTCGTTCAACTTAGTAAACTTTCATTCTTCCTTAATCCTTCTGTTCAGATTTTGATTTCCATTTCTTTTTTATCAAGTTTTCAGCTTTTCATTTTCAATCTCTAAAATTTCCATTTCTTTTGGTTTGAATCTTTGATTTTAGGGGTTTAATTTTAATTTTTAACGGTAGTAAGTTTCCTTTGGTTTGAATCTTTGATTTTAGGTGTCTAATTTTAATTTTTAACAGTAGTAAGTTAAAATTTTATTTTCCATTTACATTTCTTCTCAATTCTTGTTTATGCTTGCTCTGTTCTTGTTTAAATGACATCTTCATCAAGCCAAAGTCAATCATCAAATCCTTCCATAAACTCATCTTCCTCCATTGTTGAAGATGATACAAAACCTCTTTGGAAATATGTGACCAAAATTCAAAAATTAGGCGATGGGGGTGGAAATTTCTATTGGCAATGTAACCTTTGTAATATTTCAAAGAAGAGCTCTTATACACGGGTTAGAGCTCATTTATTAAAGATAAGTAGTCAAGGAATTGGACCTTGTTTAAAAGTCACTTCTTTCATTTTGAGTGAAATGCAAAAATTGGAAGAAGAAGTAAAGGCTCGGCTAAAAAAAAAAGATCCAAAGAATGTTCCCTTACCACTTCTGGTCATAACAATTGGTGGATTAATGTTAGTAATTCTCCTATTACAAGCAAATTTATCTTTAAGAAGTGTTAATGTTAGTATTGTTAGTAATTCATCTTTTGTCAAGGGGTACTCCAGAATATTCAAGAGGAGAGACTAAAGCATGGGACATTGCTGGAGATAGTTTTGATTCTTTTGAAGATGTTGGTATGTTGGAAGTAGCCAATTTATCCTTAGATGAACCAGAGTTAGAGGCTGATATTTTGGAAGATCATGGTGGTGGTGAAAGTGATGATGATGTTATGATGATTTAAGATTTGAGTGTTCCAAGTTTTTCTATTTTCTAGTCTTTATGTTACTAATTTGGTTTGTACTAAGAACTTTGTGGTAGGACAGAGTGATAATATTTCAAGTTTCTCTAGTTTGTCTTTGTATTAAGAACTTTTATGTTATTAATTTGATATCTTATGTTTTGGACTACATTTTAGTATCTTTCTTTATGGTTAAATTTATATATATGAAAACATAAAAATAAAAATGACGTATTCGTATATTAGTTTTTTAGAAATTGACGAATCGCCGTATCCGATCGTATCCATATCGTGTATCTATATCGGTGTCTATGCTTCATAGCAGCAAGGCATATTTGAAGCACGCAAAAACCATGACGGTCAGTTGCAACAAAAAAAATTAAGTCTTTTTTTTTTTTTTTTTGTTATTCTAACTAAACAAAAAAACCATTTGAGAATCATTTGAAGTGTATTTTTTTAAAAAAAAAAAACTCAATTTATGTGATATTAGACAGTAAATACAAGTAAATACAACTTGATAATTTAGGGTATATTTGGAATACAAATGTTTAATTTAAAAATTACATCATTTTAAAACAAATTAGAGTGTTTGGTGTCACGGTCATGCTTGTCCATGGCGTGTTGCCCATGGCTGCATGTCCGCCTCCACCTCTTTTTACCATGCGTTCATCCTATGTATTTCCTTTTGCTAGGTAGTTTACTTTCTATGTGCTTTTCTTAGTGTCTGACCGATCACCCATTTTCATATGCAAGGGTGACAAATGTGTTTTTTTTAGAATGCATTATATGGGGGTAAGACTAATCATCATATCTTCATACTAGTGAGTTGTATGCTATAAAGTTGTGTTGTTGCTTATTGCTTTCTAGCTGTACAACTAATCTTCTTTGCTTAATCATGCTTTCAAACATTTGCGGAAACCTTTTTCTCTACACCCGTTTTCTAAAACATTTTCTCAAGAACGGTGGTGGAGGTTGTGAGATACGCCTATTGTGCCATTGGCTATTCAGATTTGGATTGGCTGACTTGTTCGAGGGCGAGAACAAGTGTCGCACAATCGCTTCAAGACCCTTATTAAGGTGTGATTGTGATAGTTAGAATCAGAGCTAAGTTAGCTTGTAGAGTTGAGAAACTGTGATCATGTTTGCTACGAAACAGTTAGGCAAGTCCCATGTTGACCGATTGGTCAAGATAGAAGAGAAAATGCTCTAGGATGCTCGTCAGGGAATTTTTGACGAGGGTTGAGACCCTAGAGGCAAAAGTTGTGAGAACTAATACTTTTGAGCATGGAGATGGCTTGTCAAGCTTTATTACCCTTATGGAAGTGCGTGTCGAAGAACTGATAGCTCACAGAAAGCGATAATTCATATGGTGACTAAGTTATCTAAGGATTTTCGAGCCATCCTTAATGTTGTCCAGGAAGAGATTGCAGACATCAGTGCAAGAGTTAACCTCACCATGAGAGCGGTGGGAAATCAAGCCCCAACTGGGGGTACAGTCCAATTCAATAGGGTAAAAGTGTTAAGGTTGATGCCCTAAAGTCTTGTGTCCTGTAGTTTGTAAACACATTTTGTACGAATGCTTATGATGTATAATATATGATATTTACTTCACTTCTTGACTTTGCACATTGGTTGTTTTATTTGCTTTACCACCAACCAATAAACCAAAATCTCTGGTTGTCTTTATGTAACTTAAACATGTATCTGGTGATATACAAGTGGATCATGTCTTAGTGATAACCAAAATGGTCTATAGTATATGGATATAAGAGGGAAACCTTATCCTGGTAACGCTACGGATGCGGCCGCTTTGTAGAATAGTTATAAATGTTGGGACTTGTCACAGATGGTCTGATCCTGATCATTCATGTAAAGGACATGCGAGCGGGGGCGTCCTATACAAAGAGTTTGTATAAGACCCGACCATGAAATGTTAACGTCTCGTCATATAACCTCTTCATGATAGAGACTTCACTTCACTAGGATGATCATAGGTAACATGACCTCAATCCTAAGTGAGTTGGGAACTTCTACCATTGAGGGTGATCCTTTAATTTGCATGGGTGTGAGTGGCTAGAGTGCCGACTTAACTTACCACTTTGGGATTCGTCTGATTTGGGAGCTAGAAACTCAGCTACATAAGATGGAGTTCACTCCTTCCCCGAAGTAGGGGTAAGTAGATAGATTGCTCCCTTAAGGGCTGATCCTAGGACTTGAACGATGTGGCGCCACACACCTTCTCATGGCCTGAGAGGTGTTCACACATAGTAGGACTATGTTGTATTGTTCATTAGAGGGATAAGTGGTACTTAAGGAGTAAGATGTAACTACAGGGGCAAAACGATAAATTGGCCCAGCTATACTTACGAGTATCTATGAAGGGTCATCGTACGGATGATTGTGCAAGAGTGTAATAACATACAGTAGAAGTAACGAGGATCAATAAGCATTCAAATTCACTCATTTTGGCAGAAACTAAAGCATGCTCATCTAAAATAAGAGGGTTTGTGATCATACCTTTGAAGAACTCTTCATGATCTCGATCAAACAGTAGCAGTCTTCTCCAAAAATCACCATGAACCACCTCAAAATCTTCCCCACTATCCTCTTGAAGCTTTAGATCGAGTTGTGGGACTCAAGAACAACTTGAAGCAATGGAATTACATAGAAAAGCTCATAGCAGCACACGCTCGTAGAACTCTTCTTCAGCTTCGAAATTCTCTAAAATTTCTAATGGAATGTATGCCTCAAAATCACTCATTCTTCTTTATTTATTGCAGGTGAACATGCAAAGAAGAAATGTGCATGGCTTGCAGCTCATGCTTGGAGTTAATGAAGAAGAGGAAGTGGGTTTTGTGTGAGCATGAAAAAGATGATAATGGAAAACCATGAAATTCCATTTTGTGCATGTTTTTCCAATTTTCCAATTTATCTCAAAATAAAAATTTTGATTTTAAAACTAAAAAATTAATTTTCTAAAATTAATTTAAAAGATACTAATTAATTTAATATCAAATATTAAATTAATTTTTGCACAAATCCATCTTCATCTATTTAAATCATATTTAAATATATTCTCCTATTCTGTTTAATTTTGAACGTTTCAAATCAATTTCTAAAGCTACTCTAAAGCTTAACCATTTATGAGCTAGTAGGAGGACCTTGTGGACCTACAGATCATGGATTCCAACAATCTGAGATTAATCGACTGAACTCATTACAACGATCTAACCCCATTCGTTAACTAATGGGACACTCCATTATAGGCCATAATTGAACTCCCCTTACTGTAGATATGTTATGTCCACTTTATAACCATAATCAGTAAGTCGATCCTTCACAGGTTGCTTGTAATCACAACTGGGTCAATATAACCGTTTTACCCCCGTGAATACATCTTGCTCCTTAAGTTCCCACTGACCTTCTAATGAACAATTTTGATTCATAACACCGATGAATCAAATCCTTTCTCTATCATGAGAAGGCGGGGCCCGTTTGTTCAAGACCTGGAATCAGTACTTAAGAAAACACCCTGTCTACTAACCCTAAATCGGGTAGGAGTGAATTCTATCTTGCAAGTCTATGTCCCAAACTATTCATCCGGTCTTATCCCCAAAATGGGAAGCTTCTTGAGTAGTGTTGTTGGAATACTCTCACCGTTTGCAGATCAAAGGATAATTCCAAACAAACAGAAGTTCATAGCTAGCTTAGGATTAAGATCGAGTTAACCTAGATTATGAAATAGTCAGTTTTAACAGTAAACGATCGTTATAAAAAAATGACTATTTTCATGGTCCAGTCTATAGGCAAACTCATTGCATAGGATGCCCCCACTCACATGTCTCAACATGAACGATCTGTGATCACATTGTTTATAGAACTTTACCACTCTTTGTAAAACTACAGAGTGGGTCGAATCCAATAGTGTTACCAGGATGAGATCTAATTTTATCCATATACTTATTAGACCATTTAGGCTATATACCGTTAACTTGATCTTGTTTATGTCTCTACATAAAGTTACAGTATTCAGACTATAACCATGGTTATGTTTATTGGATTTCCATTATAAAATGAAAAATAAAAAATTTATTATTATTGATAAATAGAATGTTTAACAGGACATTCCCAACAATCTCTCACTTAGACTAAAACTCCATTGAGAATAAATATATACAATATAATGTCGAGAAACATAATTGGAAAAATACAATAAACTAGGGTATCTCTAATACCATAGATATTCTTCCACTTGCCCTAGATTACACTACTCGGAGCCCTAGTCCAACTAGATGGCCCTTGAATACTTTAGCCGAGAGGGCTTTTGTGAATGGATCAGCAAGGTTGTCTTCAGAGGTAATCTTTGTGACAATCATATCTCCTTTGTACACTATCTCCTAGATGAGATGGTACTTTCTTTCAATGTGTTTTCCACGTTTGTGACTCCTGGGTTCTTTTGAATTGGCAACAACACTACTATCGTCACAATACAGTGTGATAGGCAGGTACATATTTGGAACTACTTCCAAATCAGCCAAGAATTTGCATAGCCATACTACTTCTTTAGCAGTTTCACATGCAGCCACGTATTCCGCTTCCATTGTGGAGGCAACGATACAACTTTGACAATGCTTCTCCAAACTATAGCTCCTCCGTCAGAGTGAAAACTGATCCTGAGGTAGATTTCTTAGAATCTACGTCAGTCTGAAATCAGAATCAGTGTATCCTGTAAGGATCAAATCCTTAGGTCCATATATAAGCATATAGTCCCTCGTTCTTCTTAGATACTTGAGGATGTTTTTGACAGCAGTCCAATGACTGTGTCCTGGCTTAGATTGGAACCAGCTGACGATTCCAACTACAAAGCATATGTCAGGGCGTGTACACAACATAATGTACATTAAACTCCCAACTACAGATGCGTATGGAATTCTGCCTCAACCTCTTGAGGTGTCTTAGGACACTGTTCCTTTGACAAATGAATTCCATGCCTAAAAGGTAACATGCCTTTCTTGGAATTTTGTATATTATACCTTGACAACATCTTGTCAATATAAGATGCCTGAGATAGTGCCAATGTTCTATTCTTTCAGTTCTGAAAGATCTGTACTCCTAGAACATACTGAGAATCACCCAAATCTTTCATTTAGAATGTGTTGCTAACCATCTCTTTACGTCAGCAAGAAAATTTATCTCATTCCCAATGAGCAAGATATCATCGACTATATAAGATTTGATTCAGTGTCAAAACTTATATTCCAGGATCTGAACGTTTGTTTCAATCCATAAATGGATCGATTAAGCTTACAGACTTTCTGTTCCTGTCCTTTTTCAACGAACCCTTCTGGTTGAGACATAAAAATACTTTCATCAAGATAGCCATTCAAAAAAGTTGTCTTGACATTCATTTTCCATATCTCATAGTTATAATATGTGACAATAGCAAGAAGTATTCTTATTGATTTTATCATGGCAACAGGAGAAAAATTTTCTTCATAATCAACTCCTTCTCTTTAGGTAAAACCTTTCGCCACGAGTCTGGCTTTATAGGTCTATACCTTGCCACTTTGGTCTTGTTTTCTCTTATAAATCTATTTTCAACCTATAGGTGTAACCCTATGTGGTTTATCTACAAGTTCCCAGACAGAGTTGAAGTATATAGACTTCATTTCATCGTTCATGGCTTTTATCTATTGTTCCCTGTCAACATCTTCCATTGCCTTCTTAAAGGTCAATGGATCCTCTAAACCATCATCCTATATGATGTTTTGAGTTTCTGTTAAACCCATGTAGCATTCAGGTTGTTGAATAATCCTCCCATTACGTCGAGGCATCCTCAACTCTTGGGATGGATGTGATGGGACAACAATAGTTGTTGATGGACCAGCTTGATCAACAACTCTTGTTGATCTTTCTGTAGTATCTTTAGTCAATTCTTGCAATATTAGTTTAGTGCGAGGTTGATGATTTTTAATATGATCATCTTCCAAGAACGTAGTGTTTATCGATAAAAATACTTTATCTTCTTAGGGATCATAACACAATCCTTATTTTGTTTCTTTGGGGTATCCTACAAATAGGCATAATTTTGAATGTGTTTCCAATTTCTTAGGATTCTGTACCAACACGTGTGTTGGACAACCCCAGATATGAAAATGACGTAAACTCGTTTTGCGTCTTTTCTATAATTCATACGGTGTTTCAGAGACACTTTTTGAAGGAACAGAGTTCAGAATATATCATGTAGTCTGTACTGCATATCCCCAAAAGGGTTGAGGTAACTGAGCATAACCATCATGGACCGAACCATGTCCAACAAGGTTCAATTTCTCCTTTCTGCAACACTGTTTTGTTGTGGTGTTCCAGGTGTTGTGAGTTGGGATTGAATTCCATGATCTACTAGATAGTTCTGGAATTGCAAATCCATATACTCACTACCTCGATTAGATCGAAGTGTTTTAACAGATTCTCAGTCTCAGCGTTAAATTCTTTGAACTTTTCAAGAGTTTCAGACTTATGACTGATTAAGTAAATGTGGCCATATCTAGAGTAATCATCAATAAAACTGACGAAGTGCTGATATCCTCCTCGAGATTTAACATTCATTGGACCACATAGGTCTGAATGTATAAGTTCGAGAGGCTCTTTGGCACGAAGACCTTTGTCAGAAAAAGATCTTTTAGTCATTTTTTCCTTAAGACATGATTCACATGGAGGTAGAACTAACTGATTTAGATGACCGTTTTTAACCAATCTCTCAATCCTGTTGAGATTAATGTGACGAAGCCTGAGGTGCCAAAGATAGGCATTAAGAGAAAATTTCCTCTTTTTATTATGAGTCTCAGCCGTTTTAAACATCTCTATATTTAAAATGGCTCTTTCTTCAGTTGGTTTTAATATGTACAAGTTATTTTCAAGTCTTGCAGAACAAATATGAACACCTCTTGAATAAACAAACACTTCATTACATTCAAAAGATACATTGTACATATTTTTTTTTAATAGACAAGAAATGAAGATCAGATTTCTTTTCATCTTTGGTACATAGAACACATTCTTAAGCAAGATAAAAGAATCTCAAAAAAACAACTTTACATCTCCCACTGCTTCAACTGAAATGATTTCACCCATTCCCACCTTGGAAGTCATCTCATATTCAGAAAGTATTCTCTAAGAACTAGTTTCCTGTAGAAAAGTGCAAACATGATTAGCAACCCTGAATCCAATATCCAAGTAAGGTGAGAATTTTCCACTATACACGTTTCAGCAACTAGTAAATCAGATTTACCTTGTTTTGTCTTTTCTGCTTTTTTCTCAGCCAAATATTTTGGGCAGTTTCGTTTCCAGTGCCCAACTTCTCCGCAATGGAAACATTTTCCTTTGGGAGTTTTGTTTTTGTATTTCTTTGTAGGGCTTTCTTTTTCCCTTTTCCTTTCTTCTTCATTTGTACGATTTTATCCTTGAAGAAGATGGACCAGATTTCTTATCATCAGTGGGTTTCGTTCCTGATGTCGACCCCTTATAAAACTTCTTTGGTTTTGAAATAATGTTTATTTCTTTTTCCTTCAGTTTCATCATTGATTGATAAGTCTGTAACTCATTCAACAGTATTGTCAAGTTATAAGTGATTTTGTTCATAACAGCATTTGTTCTGAATGGCAAATAACTCTTCGGGAGAGATTCCAATATCATGCTCACTTGAATTATCTCGTCTATCATCGCCCCGTGAGCCTCCGTAACATTAAAATGAACCATCATATCGGGAACGTGTTCTCTTACGTTGGTTCCATCTTTCATGCGTGTAACATAGATATACTTGATGGCTTCATGTCTAACAGAAGATGATGGTTGCCTGAACATCTCCTGTAATGATGCCATAATCTCACAGGCGGTGGGCATGACCTCATGCTTCTTGTTGAGTACATCAGATATACTCGCCAAGATATAGGCCCGACTTTCTCGGTCGTTCTCACCCACCTATCATAGACGTCCCGAACATTTCAGGTGGCTGTTGAACTGGGAACTAGAGGACACTCCTCCGTCAACACAAAGCTCAGATCGACTCAACTAATATCGTATTGATGTTTGACTTCTAGTTCGAATAACCCTCTCCATTAAATTTATCAGAAGCAAGTAATTGTATGATTGAGTTCGACATTGCTGAAAAATTTTAAACAAACTTTATTAAATATGCATCTAAATCCAATTTTAGCAAAACTAATAAAGTACCCAATAAATCTTTATTTATTTGCAACGATACTTTAGTGATTTAGAACAATTGCTACCGAGGAGCAGTCAAGAATTCCTTCATAAAAGCAAGACAATTCTTGATAAAATACTATCTCCAGAATAACTCATATTCTGATAGTTCTTTTTCTAATCATTTTCGGTCAAGATCTTTACTAATAATTAGTAATTCTTGTAAATGTGACCCACCATTTTTGGATCTTATAGGACGGTATGAATATGCCTCTGAAATAGAAGACAATATCCAAGACGGAACTATAAGACCCTATTCATTTTACTGAAGCCTAGGTTATTTCGAATCCTATGTTACAACCCTCCGTGGGGATCGTCACGGATAACGACTAGTGATGAAGGTTGTTATAATTATGAAGGTTGTTAAGTAGAAATTGCGTCGATCATGCTAGGAATTCACGAGAAAAAGAGTTTGCGTCGATCAGCATGTCAAATCTCAGCTAACCCATTATTTTGCATTAATTATGCGTCAATGTTCTATTTTTGTAGCCAATGCAAGAAATGAACGCAAACGTGGAAACCAGACCACTGCATAGATGACCGCATGCAGAGAAACACTCCATTGCAAAGTCGAACGCGTCGATCAATGCATAGACGTTGCAGTAATCATCCGTATGCATCCATCCCATGGGAGTTGCACTCGTTAAACGATTGTGATCATTATGTAGAGTTGCGGTGTAAGGGAATGCGGCCATTAAATGATTGCGACTACGCGACAACGCAAGGTAGGTGGAATGAACGCATCAACGCATCTACCTCAAGAAAATCCAAAGCTGATGTTGACATTTCACCTACAACGTAATTGGTGGTAGAGGTTCAGAAAAGACTGACGCGCCGAACGTCAGACTCAGAACAGTCCAACTAATGCTGACGGCGATCTAAACTCTATAAACAGAAGCCGATGAGCAAAATTCCAAATCATCCGGGGGAGGATCCTTGTGAACCGGGGACTTTCCCCGTAATCTAGACAAACTGCGTGAGAAGATGGCTGAGAGTTCTTCACCTTCTTCATCCATTCCAAGTGACGACCAGAGCCTTCGACTGGAGCTAGATCTCGAGAGAGTCAACTCCTCCACCCATCCACGGCACCACTGGCAGCCTTGATGCACATCCGCTGGAAGCAAAGTTTTGCTTCCAGCCGGTCATTTCTTTTTCCTTTCTTTTTCTATATTGTATTGTATGACATTTTGAATTATGAAATTAATACAATGTGTTTTTAATGCATTTCTCTGTTCCTTCGACTCCATCTCCATCTTTTTTGCTTAGCATCTTTAATTTCATTGCAACACTTAGTGAGATTTCTTGGGTATTGCATACTTAGTCATGTGGATTAGGGATATGAAGCATGTAGCAATCTACCGAGAGGTATGCGTTGCGTGAGTATATGAGTAACCTTATTTGATTAGTGTGAAGCTGCGGCAATGCCTGTCTATAGGCTAATGCAATGCTTGTCTATGAGTAAAGTCAACAACAACCAACTGCCCGGGAGGGTAAGTGGTTGGTTGCATTAAGCAATGTTTGCGTTGTTCACTAGGGATAGTAACAACCTTACGTCAACCAAGTTCATGCAGTTACCTTCTCCTATGAGCACATCATTCATCATTTAGGCATACTTGAGAGAGTAGTCTAAAACCCAAATCTAAGACTCGAGAGAGGAGATTGGAATGCATAGACAAGAACGGGGAACTTAGAGATAAGCTCTGTTTGTTAACACTGCATCGCATGCACCCTAGGAATAGGAATGATATTATGTGGTCACATATTTGTGTGGATATCATTTTGTCATCACATAAATAGGAATAGAGGCTTATGTGTAGGCCCTGTAGACTTAGCACATATATCGCATGCGTTCTAGCATTAGAAGCCGTAGCATTCGCACCGAGAGGTGGTTTACTATTGTATGTAGGTTGCATGATTGCATGGCTTACGTTGACTAGGGTTGCCCTTGTGATCACTCTTAAGTATTGCAATGAAAACATCTCCGCATTTTATCTATTTTCCCATTCATTTATTTCATGTCAAGGTTTGTCGCATCTCTACCTTTCATGCATATTCTCATTGCGTTGTCTGATAGATAGAAGTAGAAGTAGGATTAACTTCGCAAAATTCCCTTCATTCTTTTATTTAAACCGCTGCATGCACATCACCGCAAACATATAGTTACAAGTCCTTGTGTTTGACCTCGGATTACCCGAGAAACTTGTGTTGGAATTATACTTGGTTCCATCGTAAGAAAATTTGTGGCAGGATGCATAGTCATCGCATACATTCATTAATGCAATACTAGTCAAACGCATGACAATCGACACATGACTTCAATGCATATCTTAGGAACATGCATCGCATAACGCGTCCACGGGATTTTGGTTGTCGAGTAAAATTGACTTCCAATCCACGCGCATCAACTAGCTAGTGTCGCCTAAAACGACAGTAGGCACAACATAGAAATCTCACGGTTCAGACTAATGGAAGAGACCGTAGGACAATGTTGACACATTTCCTTCACCCACTTACTATGAACTACCTCCTTCATTCACCTTGTTATTGACCCATGTAAACACTTTCCGAATGGAGCAATCACAGTAAAAGCGACGTGAAGCCGAGCATGGATCTCACTATGTGAACTCTTGAGGACGTGAGAGCTAATAACTATATATCAAATATATTGTTAATCTCCCACTTAAGTGTTCTAAATGTTTGAGTATTTTATTTAGGTATATCGGTTAATTTTAACAACTAAGTCTAAGTGGTTTATCCAAGTATAACACTTATAATTGGATTTAACGTACAATGTCTAGGTGATAAACCATTTTATTACCTCACATCGCTCACACAAGCTCATAAAATCAGTTAACAACGCTAAATCTTTCGGTCATAATCCCCAGGTAGAAGGTGTTCCATAAATTGTCAACTTAAGTACCCTCAGCCTTAGACAGGTTTATGAATCAATATGAGTTTGTAATCGTATTTTATAAGTGAGCATGCAGCTATTCTTTATTATGGATTTTAAACGTCTAACCCAATTTTATAATAACTTACAAAATTTTAGACATGCTAAACATCCACAACATTCAACAAAGGCAATCAATATCTAATATAACCATTATATTAAATATAACCTTAACATGCATACTATATATTATAACAATTATAGCATACTTTCAATGCATGTAACATGCTTCCTATGATGGGGTTTTAAATCTACATGGCATACTATATGCATATACATGAATTATTTAATTATTACATACATCACATGCATAAATAATTAAATACTAACTGATATGATTTTGGTTTTGGCATAAACAAGCAAACAGATGCCTAACTATTACAAACAACTTCAAAACCGTCTTTGAACCGCTCCAAACCAAACCCAAACACCTTGAACCGGACTGGATGAGTCTGAACCGAACCAACAAAGTCTGAACCGGACTAACCACAAACCCTTTCAGGCTGAATGGATTAGACCTCTTGAAAACTGGTCGAATCGGTTGCTCTTGGTCCAACCTCAAAATCTCGCTAAGATCGATTGTGTAATACTGAAGGCAATCGTCTAAATCCATCGCCTTGCGTTGAGCTGAGGTACACGATTGCTTAGTGTCTTCTGTCTATCGCATAGTGCAATCGTTTAGCTCTCGGGTAGAACTACACCATCGCTTAGCGATTCATGTCATCGTTTAGTGTCCGTCGTAGCTACACGATCGCTTAGTTCCATTGCATAGAATATCATCGCATCGTTGAGCGACGAAGTTACACGATCATTTAGTTCCATCGCATAGAATCTTCAACGTATCGCTTAGCACCGCATCTAGACGATCACTTAGCGCTATCACATAGCACTTCATCATATTGCTTAACGCGCGCCGTAGCTACACGATTGTGTATGCCATCGTATAGAATCTTCAACGCATCATTTAGTACTCACGCAATAGCTAAACGATCGCGTAGTGTTATCGTATAGCATTTCAACGCATCGTTTAGTTACCACAAGTACATGATCGTTTAGCGTCCAACATCACAACGACCAGTGCCTATTACTGTACGATTGTCTAGCTTTTCTTCACATTGTGTAACACCTGGAACTAAACGGTCGTTTAACAACTGAACCTCAAAAACAATTTTGAGTAGAAGCTGAAAAACTGGAACAACAGCTCGACCTCCTTCACTTGTTTCTTCAATTACATCTTAATTTCAACTCTAATGACTCCAAATAAATTATAGACTCTTGCTAACACATATAAGCTCATGAAATAAGAGCCAATTACAAATTTAATTAAGAAATTAAAGAGAAATAAAATGCCAAATCTCAAAAAACCATATCAGTGCATCAGCTTCATATATCTCATGAAAAACACCCACCATACCAAAATTAAGCCGAATTGAATGTTTGGGGGACGTATGAGCAATAGACTGTCCTTTTATTCCACCTCAAGAAGCTACTTGAAATGTTCGGGGGGCGTATAAGCCATGGACATGGCCAAACGAGAAGGCCCGAGCCTATATGGCCAGTCTTA
Source organism: Benincasa hispida (assembly GCF_009727055.1). Classification (NCBI taxonomy): domain Eukaryota; kingdom Viridiplantae; phylum Streptophyta; class Magnoliopsida; order Cucurbitales; family Cucurbitaceae; genus Benincasa; species Benincasa hispida. The sequence goes on from NC_052354.1 coordinate 12,718,912, forward strand.
GTGACGTGTTGGCCAAGAAACATGAGTCCATGGTCTCAGCACGAGAGATCATGGATTCCTTGCGGGGAATGTACGGACAGCCATCTGAACAGCTCAAGCACGAGACTCTAAAACACATCTTCAACTTCAAAATGGAGGAAGACACCTCTGTTCGTGAACATGTGTTGAATATGATAGTCCATTTTAACATGGTGGAGATGAATGGGTCTAAAATCAATGAGAGAAGTCAGGTTAGTATTATCTTACATTCATTGCCAAAGAGCTTCCTCCACTTTGTTAGCAATACGATTCTTAACAAAGTGGATTATACCCTTACTACTCTCTTCAACAAGTTGCAGACTTACCAATCCTTGCTGAAAAGTAAGGAGAAGAAGGGAGGTGAGGCAAATGTTGTCTCATCTTCTAAAAAGTTCCATCGAGGTTCGAACTCAGGGATGAAGTCTGCACCTTCAACTTCTAACTCTGGAAAGGGAAAGAAGAAGAAGGGTGGTAAAGGGAAAGGGAAAGCGTCTGCTAACCCGCCACCTGTCGCCTAGAGGAAGCGTCCACCACTAGTTGAAAAAGGAATATGTTTTCACTACAACCAGGATGGACACTGGAAAAGGAATTGTCCTCGCTATCTGAAGGAAAGGAAGGCAGCCAAGGCAGACAAAGGTAAATGTCATTTAATTGTTTAATGGAGAATGATGATTCTACCTGGATAATTAATTCAGGTGCCACTGATCATATTTGTTCTTCTTTTTAGGGGATTAGACCTTGGTGACAGTCGGAGGCGAGTGAGATGACGTTACGAGTATGCACCGGACACGTCGTCTCAGCTGTGGCAGTGGGAGGCATCCAGTTAACTTTACAGAATAGGTTTCTTGTATTAAAAGATGTTTTTGTAGTTCCTAAACTAAAAAGGAACCTTATTTCTATAAAGTGTTTGTTGCAATGTAAATACACTCTTTCTTTTAAATTGAATAAAGTGTTTATTCATAAGGATGGTATTGAAATTTGTACAGCTAAACTGGAAAATAACTTGTATGTACTAAGACCATTAGCCTTAAGTTCCCTCCATAAAATAGAAATGTTTAAATTTTCCGTAACTCAATCTAAACGTCTACAAGTTTCTCCAAAAGAAAATGCCCAACTTTGGCACCTTCGATTAGGGGACATCAATCTGAATAGGCTTGAGAGATTGGTGACGAATGTACATCAATCTCAATAGGATTGAGGGATTGGTAAAGAATGACCTTTTAAGCAAGTTAGAAGAAATTTTTTTACCAATGTGCGAATCTTGCCTTTAGGGTAAGATGACTAAAAGACCTTTTACTGNGTGCGAATCTTGCCTTTAGGGTAAGATGACTAAAAGACCTTTTACTGGAAAAGGTTATCGAACCAAAGAGCCTCTAGAATTAGTACATTATGACCTTTGTGGTCCTATGAATGTGCGAGCTCGAGGAGGCTATGAGTACTTTATCAGTTTTACTGATGATTACTTTAGATATGGGTATGTTTATCTGATGCAACGAAAGTCTAAATCTTTTGAAAAGTTCAAAGTATTCAAGGCTGAAGTTGAGAATGCTTTGGATAGACGGATTAAAACACTTCGATCAGATCGAGGTGGAAAGTTTTTGGATTCAGAGTTCCAGGACTATTTATTAGAACATGGAATCATTTCCCAACTTTCAACGCCAGGTACATCTCAGTAGAATGGTGTGGCGGAGAGGAGAAACAGAACCTTGTTGGACATGGTTTGTTCGATGATGAGTTACGCTTCCTTACCGGACTCTTTTTGGGGTTTCGCAGTGGAGACTGCGGTATACATACTCAACTGTGTTCCTTCTAAGAGTGTTGTGAGAACACCCTTGGAGTTGTGGAATGGGCGTAAAGCTAATTTACATCACTTCCGCATATGAGGTTGCTCAACACATGTCCTTGAGGCAAATCCCAAGAAGTTAGAATCACGGTCGAGGTTGTGCCTCTTTGTAGGCTACCCCAAAGGTAGACGAGGGGTTACTTTTATGAGCTGTCCGAAAACAAGGTGTTTTTTTTCCACGAACGCTACTTTCCTTGAGAAGGATCATATCAGGAAGCACAGTCCACATAGTAAAGTCGTGTTACATGAGCTTTCCAACGAAACTACTGAAACTTCAACAAGAGTTATTAAAGAACCTACTTCTTTTCAAACTACTTCATCAGCCAGAGTTATTATGATAGTTCATCTGGTAGGTCAGTTCCACCTCAAGAGTTGAGGGAACCTCGACGTAGTGGAAGGGTTACAAACCCACCTAATCGTTATCTAGGTTTCATGAAAATTTTAGCTATGGTGGCAGATGACGACGTTGAGGATCCATTGTCTTATCAAAAGGAAATGAAAGATGTTGACCGGGATGAATGAGCCAAAGCCATGAATCTCGAGATGGAGTCGATGTACTTCAACTCAGTATAGGATCTTGTAGATCATCCTGATGGGGTAAGACCGATAGGTTGTAAATGGATCTACAAGTGCAAACGGGGTGCTGATGGAAAGGTGCAAACCTTCAAGGCTCAACTTGTGGCAAAGGTTTATACCTAGGTGGAAGGAGTCGACTATGATGAGACTTTCTCACATGTTACTATGTTAAAGTCGATTCGCATCCTCATGTCCCTTCCCGCTTATTATAATTATGAGATCTGAAAAATGGACGTCAAGATGGCTTTTCTGAATGACAATCTTGAGGAAACCATTTACATGGTGTAACCCGAAGGATTCATTGCCCAAGGTCAAGAGCAAAAAGTTTGCAAACTGAATCGGTCCATTTATGGGCTAAAACAGGCGTCTCGATCTTGGAATATACGGTTTGGTACTGTGATCAAATCGTATGGCTTTAACCAAAACATTGATGAACTTTGTATTTACAAGAAGATCGTCAACAGTTCAGTAGTTTCCTTAGTATTGTATGTGGACGATATACTACTCATTGGGAATGATGTAGGTCTACTGACTGCAGTTAAGAACTGGCTAGCAACTGAATTCCAAATGAAATATTTGGGAGAGGCTCAGTTTGTTCTGGGTATACAGATCTTTTGGGATCATAAGAACAAAGTGCTAGCATTGTCTCAGACATCGTATATTGACAACATCTTGCTCAAGTACTCGATACAGGACTCGAAAAGGGGCCTACTACCATTCAGGCATGGAGTCACTTTGTCTAAGGACATGTGTCCTAAGACGCCTCAAGAGGTTGAGGAGATGAGACGGGTCCCATATGCATCTGTCGTTGGCAGTTTGATGTATGCGATGCTCTGCACTAGGCCAGACATCTGCTATACTGTGGGAATAGTCAGTAGGTATCAATCTAACCCAGGCAAGGGTCACTGGACCACAATTAAGAACATTCTCAAGTATCTTCGGAGAACAAAAAACTACATTCTCGTGTATGGGTCTAGGGATTTGATCCTTACTAGATACACAGATTCTGACTTCCAGATTGATAAGAACTCTCGGAAGTCCACTTTAGGGTCAATTTTTTACTCTTAACGAAAGAGTTGTAGTGTGGCGGAGCACTAAGCAAAGGTTCATCGTCGACTCCACGATGGAGGCCGAGTACGTAGCGTTGTGAAGCTGCTAAAGAGGCCGTCTAACTCAGGAAGTTTTTGACAGAGCTAGAAGTTGTTCCAGATATGTCTAGGCCCATCACCCTTTATTGTGACAATAGTGGTGTTGTGGCAAACTCCAAGAAGCCCAGGAGTCACAGGCGCGGAAAACACATAGAGCAGAAGTATCATCTGATTCGCGAATAGTGCATTGAGGAGACATGATCGTCACGAAGATAGCCATGAGAGCCTTCGTAAACGGGTCAGCAACATTGTGCTCTAAGGCGACCGCAACCAGTCAGAGGTGAATGCAACCTTCTCAGATGAGCAGCTGTTCAAAATTGAAGAATTACCATGGTACGCAGATGTGGTAAATTATCTGGTCTGTGCACAATTCCCAAAAAATTACACAGCCCATCAAAAGAGGCGGTTTGTGCACGAATGTAAATCCTATTATTATGATGAGTCAAATCTTTACAAGAGGGGGTCAGACTAGATCTTGTGTCTATGTGTACCAGAGAATGCTCACCAGCGCATATTATCCCAATGCCATGACTCACCGTATGCTGGACATTTTGGAGGTCAACGCACAACAGCAAAGGTGTTACAAAGTGGATATTTTTGGCCAACTTTATTCAAGGACGCGAGAGACTATTCAATGAGATGTGACAGGTGCCAACCCACGGGCAACATCTCATGGAAGAATGCGATGCCAATGAACATTATCTTAGAGTTGGAGTTATTCGACGTATGGGGCATAGACTTCATGGGACCATTTCCACCATCAAATGGTCACAAATACATTCTGTTGGCCATCGATTATGTTTCCAAATGGGTTGAAGCGGTATCGTGCGTCGCAAATGATGCGGCGGTAGTCTCCAAATTCTTAAGAAAAAATATCTTCACTCATTTTGGCACCCCACATGCCATAATAAGTGATGAAGGCTCATACCTGTCTCTTATACACATCTAGATGTGTATAAGAGACAGGTGGGCATATAGGACCGCCTATAAAACACCTATAAACATGTCCCCATATGTGCTGGTGTTTGGAAAGGCATGCCACTTACCGCTTGAATTGGAGCACATATCAATGTGGGCAGTGAAAAAGCTCAATTTTGATTTGAAGACCGCAGGGGATGCAAGAAAACTTCAGTTGATTGAGCTAGACGAATGGAGAACTCAAGCATATGAAAATGCCAAGATCTACAAGGAGCGCGCAAAACGTTGGCATGACAGACGACTATGCGAGAAGAATCTCCAAGTTGGACAGAAGGTCTTGTTATACAATTCTAGGTTGCGACTTTTTCCTGGAAAACTAAAGTCACGATGGTCTGGTCCATTAATAATCAAATAGGTATTCCTACATGGAGCGGTTGAGTTAACCAATAGGACGGGACCAACGCATTCAAAGTCAACGGCCAAAGAGTCAAGATATATCACGGAGGAGACTTGCATCGCGAGGAAACCTCTGTGGACCTGAGGAATTCCTGACTAAAGAAGAAATGAGCAGTCCCTGCGATACTATGCGATACAAACTCATCAGGGACGCAATTTTTTTGAAGTATCCTTTTATGTATTTATTTCATGAACTCACTCTACCTGTTTATATCCTTTTTACACCACATATTTCAAAAAAAAAAAAAAAAGAAAAAATCATCAACTCTGTCTTTCATATTTTTTACCCTCTTGATTTTTTAGCAACGATCGTGATAAACGATTACGGTGGAACTACGCGATAACTGAAAAATGCGATCGGTTCATTCAACCCATCGCAATCGAAGGAATCAACTCGCCACAAAGAAGGATGCGATCACAGATGATGTGGGCAACAGAGCAAATTTGGGGGTTGTATCTTTCTTTGACTTTGTTTATTCCAAATTTTGCATTACCGCATCTCATTTTTTACATCGATAATTTTATCATCGCATTCTCTTTAGTTGGAACAATCATTAAATGTTAATTACTTTAGTTAGTCACCGCAAAAAAAAAAAAAAAAAAAAAACCGTACCAATTACGATTTCAATGATGAAACGCATGCCTCTGTTTCTCATCGCATGTACTAGATTCCACTTAATTTCAGGACGGTCAATTCATGAAACATTTCTAGAAGTTAGTGGTCCACCAGTTTTCTTTCAAAATAAGTCTTATGAAACTTCCTAAGAGCATTGCATGAATTATTTCAGTCAATCAGCAATGAGGACATTGTTGCGTTTAAATTTGGGGGTGTTAGTATTTATTTTCAACCTTGCTACTTTTAGACATTTAAAAAAAATCATAACGTTGAGATCGGATTCTACTCGTAGTTATATGTTTGTATGACACCCGTGGGGGCAAGCCAAAACGAAGGTAGGAATCGTGATCAACACATAAATCAAGTGATCGCAACTCCGCTGGTAAATAGGTATGCGTTTAGACTGAGAAAGAGCGTCTTGATCGTAGTTAGATGCTAGCATGACACCTATGGGGGCAAGCCAAAACGAAGGCTAGGCACTTGGATTAGCGCAAGGTCACAAAAAGAATATCTAAACCAAGAAAGGATAAAAATCATTTGGAAACACCCCAATTGAAATTTTTTTCTTTTGAAATAAATCATATGATGTCCTGGAAACAAGTAAAGTCTTTTTGAAGGTTAAACTTATGGTCCATAAGTTTTAGAAATATTTTAAGAAGAGACCAGAATAGAAATTAAGAAGATTTTGGTTCATAAGGTTTGAATAAGGCACCTCGAGAAATCTAGGTAAGGAAAAGGCGACTGACTCACTAAAGAAAATCTATAGTTTATACTTGAGGACAAGCATTGTTTTCAATTTGAGGGTGTGATAACAGGTAGAAATGCACGTTATTACAGCGCAAAGATGTAAAACAATGAGAGAATGTGACGGTAAAAATATACAAAATCGTGTCCAAAAGCATTAAACTGAGAATATTGTGATCGAATGCGCCCATCGCATAAAAGCAGCTAATTCACTTATTTTATACAGGAAAAATGCGTTGACGCAAAGAAAATTGCGATCCAAAGAATTCAGCGACCGCGCACACTAAAAGATTGCGACCGTAGAGCCATGTGATCATATGCGCTCGCGAGAAGATGCTCAAGAAGGTAGTCGCATAAAGACGGCACATTAAGGTGAATGCTTAATAAATCATGATGGGACGGAAAGCTGATGACAGTCGAATCGAATTTAGTTGACAAGTCGTTAACGATACACTGTAGCAAGTACATTCAACTTTTCGGTGACCATTAATCAGTGCATCAGATAGAAGATTTAATGACCTCCCATCATTGCAATCATTAGAAGAAAAAAAAAGCTCTTCACCTTGAACTCTATAAATACCGAAGGCCACCATCGTTAAAGGGGTTCGAATTCTACACAATTCGCTAGATACATAGGAGATAGATCAGATACAAATAGATAGTCGTTAGTTTATAATTCATATACTTAGAAGGCGGAGGCGAGCGAAGAGAAGAAGATGCCGAGATATCACTCCTGGATAGTTCAAAAGACTGCTGTAAGGCGCTGCAAACAGAGAGAGGGCCGACACTTGCAAAAGCAAGGATATTCTTCTAGACAGAGTAGAGTAAAAAAACAGTGTAAAAGCCTCGGGAAGCAAGACATTGCTACCGAACTTCTTATCCCTACTTTCCATTGTTGTTTTGTATCTTGACTTTATCTATAGAATGGAATTCTCATCTCAACATCTGTTCAATCTCTTTACATTTCGCATGAGTAGCTAAATTTCCGAATAGGTTGAGAAGTGCTTAGCTAGCATGACCTAAGATCTTCACTTTATGCGATCATTTTGTCTTATGTATGCATCCTTTACCCTTTAAAGATACTTGAGAGAATAGTCTAGAGAAAGAACCTAAACTTGAGAGAGTCAGGTTAGAATCTAGGCTTGAGAAAGTCAGATTAGAACCGCATAAGCAAGAGATAGAAACTTAGATGTAAGTTTTATTTGCTATTATGCATCGCATGCACCCTAGAAATAGGATATGATAGTATGCGGTCACCTTGTGTATGTGTGTATCATTCATCATCGCATAGACAAGAATAGAGGCTTAGACATAAGTCCTATCAACATTATCGTATACATCGCATGCGTCCTAGAAACAGGAACTATGGAATTTGCATTGAGAGATGACATGTTGTTGTGTGTGTATAGCATGATCGCATAGCTTGAACGCAATCTTAGGAAGTGTTAGCTAACTCCCTTCTCAACCCGTTCCCCACATACTGATTGTAACTTTCACTATCATCAACTTTTTACTCAATTCTGTTGCATAGAATTTATACTTAAACAACCAACCAAACTTATTTGTTTTTTCCACCGCAAAGAAATCAAAATTCATTAACGCATAGTGTCTCAATAGTCCCTGTGTTCGACCCTGGACTTACCAGGAAACCTAGTAAGATTTATACTTGGGTTTTACTAGGAAAACTTGCATGTGCAATGCATAATTCACCACCGTAATTTCATACCATTATTTCATCACATTTACAATGTATCAAACATACACGCGGGGGCGTCCTATACAAAATGTTTGTATAGGACCTAACCACGAAGTGTTAACATGACCTCAATCCTGAGTGAGTTGGGAACTCCTGCCATTGAGGGCGGTCCTTTGATTTGCATGGGTGCGAGTGGCCAGAGCGCTGACTCAAACCTACCACTTTGGGGATTCGTCTGATTTGGGAGCTGGGAACTCAGCTACACAAGATGAAATACACTCCTTCCCCGAAGTAGGGGTAAGTAGATAGATTGCTCCCTTAAGGGCTGATCTCGGGGCTTGAATGAAGTGGCGCCACACACATTCTCATAGCCCGAAAGGTGTTCACACATAGTAGGACTATGTTGTATTGTTCATTAAAGGAATCAGTGATACTTAAAAAGTAAGATGTAACTATAGGGGAAAACGGTAAATTGACCCAGTTGTACTTACGAGCATCTGTGAGGGGTCATCGTACTGATGATTGGTTATACCCGATGGACATAGACATACATTTGTGGTAAGAAGAGTTCAGTTGTCAGTCTTTAGTGGAATGCCTGGCAGTTAACGAATGGTGGATATCGTGGCTAAATAGTTTAGTCAGTTATTCACGTACCGTTAGAGCTTCGAGCCATACGTCCATAAGGTCCCCTTGGTATCAAGTTAAGAATCAGTTTTTGGGTCAGTTTGAAATGTTCAAATTGACAAGAGGGAGTTCGATTATATATGATATAATTGAACTAGTTAATTATATATGATATAATTGACTTTATGTATGAGATACATTAATTTGGAGGAAATTGGATATAGATATGATTTATATCTAGTGGAGGAAAAATACTATGGTAAACATATGATATTAAACCATAGGTTATGAATATAATGTGATTATATTTATTATTTATTAATTGGACAGTTATAGGATAATTGGTCGACGTCTCTTCTGTTTTCGTAACCGATGAATAAGATAAAGAATCGTTTTGAGGCGCTTAAATAGCTCATGGTGTGTTGCGATTCGAAAAAGGTCGTCGCTTAGTAAATCAGAGCCTATACAATAATGCTGTTTACTGAACGATCACTTACACCTGTGCACCCACTTACTAAAGGATCGCTTATCTTTTACTAAACGATTGTTTAGCGCTCGAGCTTTACTAAACGATCGTATAGACGATCGCTTACCTTTTCCTACACGATCGTATACTTCACCTAAACGATTAATCATTCTGTATATACGATAGACGAGTCTTTCTCCCATTTGCTTGGTCGTTGTATACGATCTCTTTTCCTCCTCCCCTCTACCAAATCCGAATAGAGCCCACTCTTTGGATTCTCGCTCCGAGAATACTGAGGGCTCCGAGTGGTGGTGTTGTCCTTATTTTTTTATGTTCATGCGAAGCTATTCGTGTAGACGACAAGGGTGTTGCTGGACAATTACTTATTAGTCTAGCAAGAGCTAGAGATCATTCGTGGAGAGAGCAAGATTTCAAGTGAAGAAAAGACTTCGACTGGTATGTTCTCTCGGTCTCTTATTTATTGATCCTTTAAGCATGCCAGTAATTTAGCATTGTTAATACATATCTGTATGTTTGAATGTATATGTGGAATTTTTGTCACAATGAATTAGAAAGATTCGCTTCCGTTCATAAGTATTCTTGTATAAGAGTTCTGATAACTGGCAGAAATATCAGTTATTATAAGCCTTTTATTTAGAATTATGAGAGCTAACAAGTAGAAAATGTGGTGATAATACTTAGAATTTGTGAAAATTTGAGTTTTGTATTTATTAGCACCTAAATCCTCACTGACCCCAATATTATGCGTTATTTCGTGTCAAAGTGTCTATTTTTATAGCTATCGTAGGAATCAAATGCATGCGCTGGAAATAAGCAATCGCAAAATCAAACGCATGCGCTGAAGTCAGGCGACCGCAAAGACAGTCGCATTCGGTGAAGTCGAGCTATCGCATAGATGAACGCATGCGGTGATCGCATACATCCATCGCAGGGATGTTACAGGTATCCATTGCATAAGTTCATCGCATAGATGTTGGGCTATCGATCGAATGCATTCATCACTTGGAGATTGCGGCCATGGAGTGATAACCATAATAGAAGGCCGATTGCAAGATGGGTGGAATGCGTTGATACTTCAGTTGAATCAAGCTCGAACGCATACTTTGGGAGTATCAACAAGATAAGATGATGTGACATTACCTATACCCCGACAAAGGCAGCAGTAAGACATAACGCAATCATGATTGTTGTCGGTGTTTAAACTCTATAAATAGCCCCTTGGACCTTCATTTCAAGGTATCCGAGCTTTTGCCTTAAGGCAAATGCTTGCGATCATAGATGAAAGCATGAGCGAGATTTTCTTTGAGGATTCTCCACCTCCACAACCCATTCTAAGTGACGACCGGAGCTTTCGCCAGAGTTAGAGCTCGAGAGAGACGTCTCCACCATCCATCCATGACACCACCAGCAGCCTTAACGCATAGCCTTACATTTCCTTTCTTATCTCTTTATTGTGTTACATTTTGGGCTTAAGATACTTACATTTTATAATCAATGCATCTCTAAATTCCTTCAACACCATCTTCTTCATTCTCTTTATCTTTATCATCGTTTATTTATCAAAGGCGATCGCATACTCAATCGTGTAGCCTAGAGATAGGACGCATGTATCAACCCACCGAGAGGTGTGCGTTGTGCGAGTATAGTGAGTTATTCTTCTTTGCTTGGTGAAAGGTTGTAGCAACGCTGGTTGATGGGCTGTTGCAATTCTTGTCTATAAGTTAATTAGCCGCATCTAACTGTCTGAGAAGGTAAGAGGTGGAACGCACTAAAGAAAAGTATGCATTGTTCCTAGAGATAGGCATGGTCTTATGCTCGACGCAACCATGCACTATAGAGATATAGTCATGCGGCTGACCACCGAGAGGTGTGCGATGCATTAGTGTGACGAGCTGGGATTACTCGAGCGATTTAAGATAATAAACATTAATATGCGTTAACAGTTGTTGCATATCTACCAATTTTCATCTCAAGTCTTCCATTGCTCAATCTGTTTAAATAGGAGTAGGAGTAGTGTGTAATCCATTAACTTCTTCATTTTACTTTTATTCATCGCCTCAAACACATTGCTTCACAAGCACTATTGAGTTACAAGTCCCTGTGTTCGACCTCGGATCACCCAAGAAACTTGCGTTCTCGTTATACTTGGCGAGAAGGCAAGAAAACTTGTGATAGGAACGCATGGTCATTGCATACCAGACTAACGCATACTTTCCTTTCCAACGCATGACCTCCGACGCATGACCTCCGACGCATGGGTACAAATGCATAGCATAAGACATGCATCATACATAATTGCATTCATCCATTTTTCCTCAACATGTTCCTTCAAAAAGTACTCGAGTCTAAGCCCTTCTGTGGTGCTCATGACGCGAAAGTGCTAGAAAAATTTATCTTTGATATGAAGCAGTACTTTAGAACTACAAACACAATGATTGAAGAGTCGAAGATCACCTTAGTGATGATGCATCTAATAGAGGATACCAAGTTATGGTGGAGGTCCTGTTTCATGGACATCCAAGAGGGTCGATGCACCATCTGTTGGAAATGTCCTAAACTCGCAGTTTGTAAATATTGTTAACATATTCTATTTATCAATAAAAATATTGTTGAGTATTTTATTTGATAAATTGTTGTTGATATTACATTATTTTTATGAAAATTCAATAAAAAAATCCATGGCTATAATATAAATACTTTAACTTTATGTGGCGACATAAAAGAGGATCAAGTTTTAGTATATAGCCAAAATGGTCTATTAGTATATGGATGAGATTGGGTACCTCATCCTGGTGATACTATTGGATACGACCCATTTTGTATACTGATACGAATGATGTGATCCAAAAAATCATTCATGTGGAGACATATGTGAGCAGGGGCATCCTGTGTAATGAGTTTGTGTAAGACCGGACCTCGAAATATTCACTTTTCTTTATAATCGTTTACTATTAAAACTTACTATTTCAAACTCAATGACCTAGGGTAACTCGATCTTTATCCTGAGCTAACTATGAACTCCTATTTATTCGGGATTATCCTTTGATCTGCATAGGTGAGAGTAGTCCAACAGCACTACTCAATAAGCCTTCCATTTTGGGGATAAGACCGAATAGATAGCTGGGGACATAGCTTTGCAATATGGAATTCACTCATACCCGACTTAGGGTTAGCAAATAGGTTGTCCTTTTAAGCAATGATGCCTAGTTTTAAACAACGAGGCCCCGTCCTCTCATGATTGAGAGAGTTATGATTTAAGTTGGACTATAAATTAATTGTTCAATGGAGGATCAGTGGGAGCTTAAGGAGCAGGATGTATTTAATTGGGTAAAACGGTAATCTTTGACCCAACTGTAAATACGAATGACCTGTGAAGGATCGACTTCCGATTATGGTTAAAATGGATAAAAATATATCTATAGTGAGGAGAGTGCAACTATCGAGCTATAGTAGAATGTCTTGGTAGTTAACAAATAGTGATTAATTCGGTTAAAGAGTTTAACCAATTAATTACAAATCGTTGGAGCTCATGATCTGTAGGTCCATGATAGCTTGTAGAAATACAAACTATTGTAGCCTTTTACTTAGAGTTATGAGAGCTAATAAGAAGAATATGCGTCAATAATACCAAGAATTTATGTGAAAAAGTGAGCTTGTGTCGACCAGCATCAGAAATCCTCACTAACCTTATATCATGCGTTATTATGCATAAAAGCATCTATTTTTGCAGCCATTGCAGGGATTGGCTGAATGCGTCGACCGTAGTCCGCCGCAAGAGTAACCGCATGCAAAAGTTCATAAAGACTAGTTCGCCGCATGGAATGTTGCATCCACAGTGATAATCGTAATGGAAAATTGATCGCCAAATGGGTGGAATGCATCGACACTTTAGGAGAAACAAGCTTGAACGCATACTTTGGGAGTATCAACAAGATAAGGTGATGTTGACATTACCCATACCACGACAAAGGTAGCAGCGAGTCAGAACGCCATCATCATGTTGTCGGCATTTGAGCTCTATAAATAGCACCTTGGATCTTCACTTTAAAACATCCGAGTTTCTGCCTTAAGGCAGATTCTTGCGATCACAGATAAAAGCATGAGCAAGACACTTTTTAGGATTCTTCACCTCCACAGCCCCTTCCGAGTGACGACTGAAGTTTTGTCGGAGACAGAGCTCGAGAGAGACTTCTCCACCATCCATCCATGGCACCATCAGCAGCCTTGATGCATTTAGGATAAGAGATTGCTTACATCCAGCCCTCCACCTCTCCTCTTATCTCTGTATTGTATTACATTTGGCTTAAGACATTAATACATCTTGTAATCAATGCATCTCTTAGTTCCTTCAGCTCCATCTTCTCCATCTTCTTCTTCTTTATCATCATTTACATTCATCGCTTAGTTATCAAAGGCAGTCACATACTCAATCATGCGGCTTAGAGATATGACGCATGTAGCAACCCATCGAGAGGTGTGCGTTGCGTGAGTATAGTGAGTTAATCCCCTTCGCTTAGTATGAAGCTATCGCAACGCTTGTCTATAAGCTGATTAGCAGCAACCAACTGCCTGAGAGGGTAAGTAGTGGAACACACTAAAGCAAAGTAAGCATTGTTCCTAGAGATAGGAACGATCTTATGCTCGACGCAACTATGAATTATAGAGATATAAGCATGTGGCTGCCACCGAGAGGTGTGCAATACATTAGTGTGGTGAACTAGGATTACTCGAGCGATCAAACATAATGAAGTAACCTTATTATGCGTTAGTAGTTGCTGCATCTCTACCAATTCTCATAGTTAAACTTCCATTGCTCAATCTGTTTAGTTAGGAGTAGGAGTAGCACATAATCCATTAACTTCTGTCTTTTTACTTTTATTTATAACCTCAAACGCATTACTTCACAAACATTATTGAGTTACAAGTCCCTGTGTTCGACCTCAGATTATCCCAAGAAACTTGTGTTCTCATTATACTTGGCGAGAAAGCAAGAAAACTTGTGACAAGAACGCATGGTCATCATATACGTGCTTAAACACATATTGTATATTTTCTAGACCACGCATGACCTTCGATGCATGGAGATTAACGCATAACATAAGACAAACATATTTTTCTTCTCTCCTTTTCCAACCAGCAATCCATAAGTTATCTTTACTAACTCGTAAATTGGATTAGTAAATTGAGTAAATTTGATAAGATTCGAAATTAGGGTCTAGAATTTGAAATGTTCAAATTCAATTAGAGTTTCTATTAATTGTATTCGATACAGTTGAAACGTCTAATTTTATCGTAATTAAACAAAATTGAAGAGTTCGAAAAATTTAAATATTGATTTAAATATTAGATGAGGTGTAATATTATATTTAATATTAGATATTAAATTTATTTAATTAAATAAGTTTAATTAGTTATCCAATTTTAAATTCAAAATTAGAATTTGGATTAATTTAAAATTGAATTTACTGAAATTCAAAATTACAAAATTAAAATTAAAATTGATTTTTTGAAAAATCATATTTTAATTAAATTAAATTAATCAAAATGGATAAAATTAAATTATTTTTAAAATTTGAAAGTGGGAAAATCCAATCTTGGATTTCCCCTCTCAAATTTCTACCTCATTTGAAATTGAAGTGACATCAAGCATGTTGAGTTAATTGCATGAAATTCATGTATATATTGAAGTTTTGAACTTCAATTCATTAGTTCATGCAAACTGATCAGCTCCAAAAATTTTGTGGAAACTCTTCCCTTCAAACCTTCTTCAATCTTATCAATAATCTAGCTCAATTCAGTGTTTCCACCACACAATCCTTGCAAGAGAATAGTAGAGAAGATCTTTGTGGTGGTCTACTTGAAGATTGAAGCATCATTTCATGAAACTCAGCTGGATTTAAAGAGGGTTCATCAAAGGTATCGTGTTCTTCAAACCCTTTTGTGAAATAGTTTTTCAAAAGCATGTTTTAAACTCAAATTAAGTATAATTAGAGTGCTTATTGATTCTGATTCTTTCTGCTGCATGTTAGTTTACTCTATCACTATTGACACGTGGGAGAGACTGAAACAAGAGTTGCGTTCTCAGTTCTTTCCCGAGAATTTTGAGATTTTGGCAAGATGTAAACTACAAGAAATGAAATATAATGACACTATCAGTATGTGAAACAATTTTTCAGATTGATATTGGATATAAGAGATATGTCCGAAAAAGACAAAGGGATTGTTGGGGGTACTGAGATGATATAGTATGTGGGGAGTTCTGATGTTTGGAGAGTTCTGGTGACTGAGGAGTACTGATCGAGTATGATTGGGTATGTTTAAGCATTGAGATGATATACGATACATAGAAGAAAAATGACGGTGAGATACACAACACGTTCCAAAAATGGGCCCACAAACAATTAAAATCGGTAAGATAGGATAATAGGCCTCCAAACACTAAGATGATATAGGATGTGGGATATACCATCTCATGTTGAGTCCCAAACAGCCCCAAAGTTTTCTATTTTGACGAAGGTATTAAACCGTGGGCAAAAACAAAATTGTATAAACAGAAAGTATAGGATATCTCAGCTGCGTACACAATGACTGAACGATTATTCGACTTAGTTGACGAATCTTAAAAGATGAGACAACACTTGAGATCCCCCGATAGAGAGAGAAAGAGCAATGGTTCGAGCCCATCGAGAAATAGTGGGGGAGACAGGGATACCAATGGGGATGACAAACCACTTCAACAGAATACTGGAAATACATGGCGAGGCAGAATCAGTAGAATTTTTATCGGCCTCTATCCTGTTATATATGCAAGGGGCAGCATAAGGCAAGTGAATGTTCGAAATGGCAACCTTAAATTCTTTTCAAGCCTCGTTAGCCTCGGACTCAAAAGGCAAAGCTATTCAAGTGGAGGACGAGAATATACAAGCAGAGGAAGATGAAAACTTATGAGCTTGGGGTCTAAGATTTTTACATGTCCTCCAGAAGAATATGGAAGAAACAAATGATGCCCAAAAAGGTGGACTGATGTATGTAGATGCCTGGGTTAACCATAGATCGGCAAAAAGTACTATGTTCGACTCGAGAACCACGCATAATTTTATGTCTAAAATAAAAGTCAGACGGTTGAATCTTCGTTGGAAAGGAGGCGCATGTAAAATGAAAGTAGTGAACTCTACGGCCTTGCCTATTACAGGAATGATAAAAAGAACAATCGTAAAGTTGAGGGATTGAGTGGCCCCATCGATTTCATGATCCTTAAAAGGATGACTTTGACGTGGTGTTGAGGATGAAATTCTTGCTAAAAAACAATGTTATACCTAAAGGAAATCGAATATGAGGATTTCCATGAATAGCGGAATGATCGTTTCAAATTCCATTTGTATTTGAACATACACAATTAAAATTGAAAAAAAAAAAAAAAAGTAGAATCAAAATTAGAATCACTAAAATTAAAATTGAAAAACAAAATTGAAAAAAATAAACCAGAAGTAGAATCACTAAACTAAACTTGCATTTATATTTACAAAATTGAAAAAAAAAAAAAAAAAAAAAACTTATAAGACCACTAAATTGCTTAACTTTCGAGAGCAATAGTCTGCTACTTCGTCATTCTCCTCCCTCTTTGTGAGAATCATTTGTGGTATTTTCTCAATCTTTAATATGCTTATATGCAAGGATCACATTAATCTGCTTATATGCCGGGATCACATTAATTTGCTTTAAAAAGAGTTAAAAAATTGCATTAAATCTCTCTGATTTTTTTAGTCACTAAAAAAAATAATAAAAGTCAAATTCGTAAGATCAAATATAAATATTTAATTTTGGAACAAAACTTCTAACAAAGAAAATTAGAGAACGGAAGAAAAGAAGAAAATAAAAAATAGAGGAATTATCTAATCGAAAATGAGAGGTTTAATTTAGTCATAAGAGTGAATGAGAGATTTTTTTTCTTTTTTTGAATTTTAGCTTTCATATTAGTTTAGATATAGATAATATATAAATTTGAGCTACTTAATGTAAATCAAATATAATCGAATTTTTTGGTACTTAATGTAAATCACATTTAGATTAATCGTCCATTTGATGTATCTCATACATCACATTGATTATATCATATATAATTGAATTTTCTCTTGTCAATTTGAACATTTCAAATCAACCCCATGATTCTCAACTTGAAGCTACCAAGGGACCTTGAAACTCCAACGATATGTGAATAACTGACTAAGCTCTTTAGTAACTGAATCTGCCATCCGTTAACTGATGGGCACTCCACTAAAGACCGATACTCCTCACTACAGATATATTTTGTATCCATATCAACCAATCAACATTACGATAACCCTTCATAGATAACTTGTAAGTACAGCTGAGGCAATTTACCGTTATGCCCCTATATCTAATTCCTTAAGTACCACTGATTCCTCTAATGAACATAAGTCATAGTCCTACTATAACTAAGTCTTTTCTATTCTTTTAATCTTTATGCCAATGACTTATGTCATGATTCATCTTAGATCTGTTTTTTTTCGTTAAATCTTATTTTGTTCTTTTTCTTTTATCTAAAACTAGTATGGTTGGATCATATTCAAGTCCTATCAAAATTAACTAAAAAATGACTATTTTTTTTTTTTAAAATTAGCATGTAGCCAATGTCGGTGTCCATGCTTCCTAGTATTTGATTGCTATTTGTTTTTGGATTTTTGCTATGGACTCTTTTTCTACTTAACATTTAATTACACAATTTATTAAATCTTTTAGTTATGTCTATATTGGAGAGTTTCATATTTGTTTAATTTCCAGGGCCATTTATGGGATTATGTTTGATTTTTTTTTTTTTCCCGAACATCTATAGGTTGGGGGATTTGAAAGAATCCGAAAGTTCAGCTCAAATATTAAAAAGTAATATTTTTTTTTCTTAGTATAAGAATTTCAAATGGGAGATTGACTTTCAACTTCAATATAGAAAATATATCTCATGAGCTAGGCTGTTTTGAAATGAAGTAATGCCTTAATACTTTATACCATGCCTAAGTTAATGTTAGTAATGTTTTTAAATATAAAATATTTCAACTATACTTTTAAGACTTTTTTTTAAAAAATTATTCTAAAATTTTAATTATTATTATTTTTTTAAAATTTATATTTCGAGACAAAAGAGCTTAAAAATAAAATTTTGAATTTCAGAAAAGAAGAAAAATAAGATTATAATAATTATGTTAAATTTGGAACAAGCGTAGGTAATTTGTAAATGGCGGCCAACTGGAGCAGGAGTTGCAAAAGCCTCACTCTCTAAAACCCTAGAGGAGACGACAACCATGAAATGGATTCTATTGAGAAACCTCTCTCTCAGAGCACGCAATCATCTTCTTCATTCTCCTGCTTACACCTCCAATGTCCGTCCTCCATTCTTCCTTTCAGCCCCGGCGACGTCTCGATTCAGGCTCTTCTCCTCCGATAAAGATTCGCCGCCAAATGAAGATTCCCAAATTGTTCCCGAAGCGAATTTGGTGCCCACTCAGAAGAAAGAAGTATCTTTGGACGTTCAAGATGTAAGTAATGAAGGTATTTTCCCCAATGAGAACGTTCTATTTGATGTTTGATTTCTGCAATTAAACTAAGGAAAGTGAAATTGTATTTGTAAAGTCGGAAGGTTTGCTTGCTTGAGGGAAATGAATTTGTTAGATAGGTTCTAATGTTAAAGTCTTAGAGCAAGTTGATTTTGTTTAACTGGCGTCTGCATCTAAATTAGTTATTTTATTCAAGAGCTTGCAGATCGTTATACTGGACAAACAGTTATGACTTTTGGTTGTCTTTATGATATAATGCTTCCAATTTGAGATTCGGTGACATTTGAGTTTTTTTAATTTCTTTGTTTTGTAATTGATGTCTGAGCTTGTTATATTTGCTCAAGTAATTTTTTCAATGTGACTTTATCACAAGTCATGGGAGTTCAAAGTTATAACAATTTCCATTTGATTCATTAAATTTCTGCCCCCAGAATTGAAAATGCGGATAGATAAGTACTTCAAAGGTGATGAAGAAGCACTTCCATCAATTCTTGAAGCTATTCTTCAGAGGAAATTGGTTGGAAAACATGAGGATACGGATGATGAACTTGTTGAAGAACTACGAATGAAACCATTGGATGATGTTAAGGATGGAGAGTTTGAATCTGATTTTGAAGAATTGTATGAGACAGATGAAGAGATTGACGATCTTTACAATGCTAGGGATATAGTTATGAAAAGAATGGTAAAAGATGAATACTTCAACATGGACGACAAAAAATGGGACGAGCTTGTTCAGGATGGCATGAATCATGGGATCCTGAAGGACACCAAGGAGTGTGAAGCGATTTTGGAGGATATGCTCAGTTGGGACAAGCTCCTTCCAGGTTTGCCTGTTTCCCGTACACACTTGTTTTGGTTAGTTGCAACATTCAGTCATCTTTCTTGTGTTATTATTGGCCTTCTTGGATTAGTTTCTGATGTACATCCCTTTCCCTACGTTCAAACATCTCTTCCAGACTATACTTTTGAAGTGAAAGGTTATAAAATTTTAGTCTATGGCATTGTTTACTCTATTTATTTGTTTCTGGTGGTTCATATCGACTGATTGTAACTGCATTTTGCATCATATTTAATTAGCTATGATGGTTGTACGTCAATATCACATAGATTCTAAATTATTGTTTTCCAAACTGGCTCTGAAATGGGTTAATCATATTAGATTCGTTGATCTCATGCTTCACCATTTGTTGATTTCATCTTATGGCTGTCATGTGTGCCAGATGCAATGCAATGCTTATATGCATGTTTTTTAACGTTCTTTTGCTACTACACTTTCTTCTTCTCTTGAGAAAAGTAATAGTAATACTTGTGTAGTGTCTTCTTTCCCCTCAGCAGAAATTGCAAGCCTTATGTCATCCTTTTGTAAAATCATAAGCACCTCTGAAAGGAAAATAATTAGTGGTAAGCCCGATTTTCAGTGGAAACTCGTAAAACCCCTCCAATTTAAATTGTTGGTTCCACTTATCTGAAAATGTTCAACCTTTTTCTTGGAATCTGTACCCCCATTTGTGGCCATTAGCATAGAGTACTATTATGCAGATGCAAACTGGTTTGAGCCAAACTGGTTTTTTCAGTTGAAATTGATTTTCTTTCGATTTGTGCTTCTGCCTGGTTGTAAAGAACTTAATTTCCACCATTCAGTGGGTATGATAAAGAAAATGATGTAGGATAAGAAACAAAGGAACTTAAAAAGAGAACAACGTAAGGGTGGGGGAAAGAGAACCGCCTACATGAGAGCCTTCCAATCATGGAAAATCAAATGGAGGCTATAATTACCAAAGAATTTCTTGTGAACACCACCGATAAGTGGTATACTGTACATAATTCCATAAAAGACCTTGGTAGCAGTAGCATTTCAAAAAATCCTTCCATTTCTCTCCCTAAAAGAGCCACAGAAATGCTTGGTTCATTTGCATGAGCCTTGGCTCTTCTTCTCAGCCTAAGTCCAGCCAAACACTCCAATGGCTGTGGATGAGTAGGTGATCTAGGGTTTCCTCATTCCCTTAAACAGAAATTGCAAACGAGGGAGAGAGCCCAATTAGAAAATTTTCTTTGGAGGCTATCTTCATCCTGCCATATTAAAACTCCTATAGCAAAGAGTTTAGTAACAAAACTTAACTTTTTTTTGGATCTTAAACTTCCAAATCAAATGCCCCCAAAAGAGCATTCAATCTACCATTAGGATTTGAGAAATGGAGGAATCCAGATTTTCAAGAGAGAGAATCTTTGGTGTCTATTGTTTTCTAGTGATGTATTTTATCGTTAAGCCATGTAAGTAGTATATAGCGTTTTCTTATTAAAAATGATCTAGTCTCTCATGTATTGCTTGATTTCCTATTATAGCTGTACTAACTAGTTGTACTGTGTTTATTTATTTATTTTTATATAATTTAATTTTTTTTTCTTATCCAATTATTTAACTTTTTGTTCAAACCTACGGAATTCCAAATCTTGTGGGAAACAAGATATGTTGTTTTAAGGTGATTGTAGTAGTTGCTTAATCCATTCAGTTTAACATGTGCAATCATCTACCATTGTTATTTTGTGTTGTATGCATGGTAATCATTATCGTCTTGAATAAATTCTCTTCCAATGAAACTTTATCCCATTTCTTGGTAATTAACTGTTCATTTTAGATGATATGAAGGAAAAAGTAGAGGCAAAATTCAATGAGCTCGGGGATTTGTGTGAAAAGGGGGAGCTTGAACCAGAGGAAGCTTACAATCTGTTTAAAGAATTCGAGGATCAGATGGTCATGGAATATGGAAAGATGATGGAGGCAGAAGGCCCCCCAAAGTTCGATGAAACTAATGTGCCAAATAAGGACTTGGATGACCCGCCAGGTGAAGGGCCAATTCTCAGGTGGCAAACAAGGGTTGTGTTTGCACCAGGTGGGGATGCATGGCATCCCAAAAACAGGAAAGTAAAATTATCTGTTACTGTGAAGGAGCTTGGTTTATCAAAGTATCAGTTTCGTCGACTGAAGGAGTTGGTTGGCAAGCGCTATCATCCTGGGAAAGATGAGCTAACGATTACTAGTGAGAGGTAAGGTCAACAACTGTATGTTGTTATGTTTAGTTCTGCTGATACTTTCTCCTTGGACTACTTTTTGGGGTTTGACACATCTTAGTAGGACAAAAATGTCTCTGACATTTCTAATAGAGATGCCAATTTCTGATGACACAAGATAAATAGGACAGATTTTCACATTTCATTCTCTGTTTCTTCGTTCTTTGACTACTAGAAGAAAACATTATCATTATAGTTCCTCTTTCTTAATTATCTGCATGTGAGGGTGTAAACCAAGTTGACTTTTTAATCATTTCCCTCCTTCGAGGAATCTTGACCACAATCCACCCTTAGATCTTGCTATACTTTGTAGCCTATGCTACGATTTGTCAAGTTTACATTTCATTAAGCTAAATTTACATTGGATTCTAACCTCAATTGTATTTCTCAGGTTTGAACATAGAGAGGAAAATAGGAAGGATTGTCTTAGGACTCTTCTTTCTCTTATTGAGGAAGCCGGAAAAGCCAACAAACTAGTAGAGGATGCTCGAACTTTGTATGTGAAGGAGAGGTTGCGGGCGAATCCCCAGTTTATGGAGAGACTGAGTGCCAAGAAGAAATTGGGTTCGCAAGTATCAAGCCCTCTACCTGCTTGATTGTTTGATTTGTGATGCTGTTGAAAAGAAAAATATAGTTTTGGTACAACATTTCTGGATGATATCTTAGAGTTGATTTGGTTGTTATGGGTATATTATAATTATTGGGAGGAAAGAGATCAGTTTACTTGTTTTTGTGATAAGATTGCTGGTTTTTGGTTCATTGTGATTTTGAAGCTATGGGATGGGTTGGTTTTTGCGAATGGTGATGTTAAGATTGCTGATTTTTGGCTTGCAAAAGTGAGAAGAATGCTCAACTCTTTCCAATGAAATAAAGTTTATCCTCTTAATGAAATTGCATTACCAAACTTCAGAATATTTCCGATTTCCGACATCCTGTATAAATGGTTAAGAGTTTAAACGTTTAGTTGGACTTCATATCTGTAAACATCCTTATTTCTTTACCCTTTGACTTGAGAAACTATTATTGACTTGTAGCTTTTAGCATCATTAAAGAAGATATCTAACCTTCTGCTGATCCAGACTCTGTTTTTAAAGAGTTACGAAGGGGATTGATCTGATTTGGAACAAATATAGTTCAAAGACGCAGTGTATGGAGACAATTAGAATCTCAAGCTCAATTCTAAGGTTTAAGATAAAAATAGAAAATGACGGAAGAAAAAACAGATAACAAAAACACAAATTTTACAAAAAGAAACGCTATATCTTCTTTTTGTGTAAGTTCAATTTTGTTGGGTTCCCATCTTCCACTCTTTCATTGCTTTTTGAAGTTTATGTCCTTGTGATCTCAACTTGTAAGGGTATGTGTCAAGTCATTTGGATGTACTTGATCATAATCACTTGCTGTACATTTTGTTTAAAAGAAGTTGATAAATAGACGGAGTTTGAGTCATTTAAAGTGGATTAATTTAAGATGTTTAGATTTTAGTAGGAAGAATGGAGAAATTCCCTTCTTCCCCTCAGGCCCTTGCTATCCCATGTAACAAACCATGAGCTGTGGTGACGACCACAGACCTGGGCAACCTGTCGTTGCGCATCACCCATGTTTCAGGCTCGTTTTCAATGTCAGCACATTGTTTTTTGGGCTTGATGACGACAGCATTAACAAGCAGCTCCCTCGTCTTCAAGCAGGAAGTTCTGCCCATCCTGTTGATTAATTTAGAAATTGTTTGGAATAAATTGCTTCTGCTAAATATTGTAACTTGGTGTAGTTTCTGATATTATGTTCTACATTATTGTTATTATAGGTGTTTTTGAAAATACGGGTTTCAATTTCCGTTTTTGTTTCTAGTTCTTACAGAAAAAAAGAATTTGGTAACAAAGAACGAGTCTTTGTACATTTGATGCTTTGGGGGCTCTGCCCATCCTTGTTAATACCTCGAATTGCAAAATTCACAGTAATTATTATGGTTTGAGTATTGGTTCATGTCCTTATTTAAATTGTTTAAACTGGTTTTTTCTTTTAAATAATCTATTTCAGTGTGTCCTTCTGTGTAATCAGGGCCATTAACTCTCCTATGTTTTTTCTTTTAAATTGTTTTTTTCCCTCTTAAGCTGTTTAATTATCTTAATTTTCCTATGTGCGTCTAATTAAATGTCTGATACAAAAGTATAGATAGAGGTCATATGATTGTTGTACTTGGTCATTGAATTTGTTTGAGCTGAAACAGAGCACTAATTGACTATTTTCACCATTTTGGCTTCACTCGACTCGCAACCAACCATGGAAGAAACCATTTTGGTTGCTGATGGTTTAATGATGGTGCCACCATCGCCTATCATTCCACCTGAAATTGCATCTCATGTGCTTGAAGGTGTCAATTTATGTGATGGGATATTGAGGAATCTCTTTTTATGTAAGTTTGGCTTCTTGCTTATATTTGTGGATATCTTTTGTAAGTTGATATTATATTGCTAGATTAGTTTAAGCTTGCTTTCTGATTTTGCTTTGGAGGCACTTGCAAATAAATGATATTGAGTCTCTGTCAAAGATTTTTTTTTTTTTTTTTTGATAAGAAACAATTTAATTGATTAAATGAAATATCCGAAGATATCTAAAGGTATATGAGGACCCCAATCATAGGGTGTACAAAAAATAAACCCATTCATAGAGAGTGCAAAAGGTGTTTCCAATTTGCAACGAGGAAAGAAAAATTATTATGTGTATATAATATGTAAATCTTTGCACAAAAAAAAAAGCATTATGAATGATGGTATCGATAATGTACTTTGTTGTCTTGGCTTGTCCGGGAAGATTCTCATCCCATATCTTCCACAAATCAGAGACGCTCTTTGACAGCTTTGAAATGAGCCTTTTTGTCAAGATGAAATAGTTGTATATCAAAAGTGTGTTGAAAAGTGGGTAAGACGATCGTTTGCATATTTTTTTAATCTCACTTGCTCTGGTTTAAGGTTCATAGCAATGGAAATTCGAGGTGCTATAAAATAGGGTCATCAATGCCTCTAGACAGCAAGGGAAAGGGCTACGCAACTTGAATCAGAAGTTACAACATTGGAGAGGTATGCTAGCACTCTTCAGTAATAGGGTTATTATCTCTAATCATATTATTATCAATCATGAATGTTGTGGTAGAAGCTTTTTTTCTCCCCATGTTAATTTTTTACATTAGTTTTATCTATCAATACAAATTAAATTCCCTCTGCGTTTCTTAAAGCTAACAAGGTTGATAAGTGTAAAACGAGAAATCTTTCAAGGATACCTCTTCTGTAGATCTTTTTGGTGGCCTTGGTAAACTCGACCAAGAAACACTGGATTCTCTTTCGGGTAGGCCCTGAAAGGAGAAGGAAGGCTGGAATGCCAACAAGCCTCTATTATCGAATTCACCCGACCCGATAGTACCCCATTTTTGGAACATCCAGTGCCAAATTCAACTGAATGGGTAAGTCAGTTGCTATTTTGTTGATCAACGTGTTGATATGAATTGGATATGATGGTTAGAAATGAACCCTCTTACTTTTGAAGATTAATCCATGAGTGGGACAAGAAATTGTGGATCTTGTGATATTCTTGGTTTCTGATTTTTTTTCTTGGCAAAAGAAACAATTCATTGATGAATGAAATTAGGGGAGAACCCCAAATACCTAAAGGTGATTACAAAAATTGTGTCAATTAGGATAAACTAAAAGGGGAGAAAGGGTGCTTTGTTTTACACTATGAAAAAGTCATAGACAAAACGAAACCATTCAACAATCAAAAGAGAAAGAGTTGCGAAAAAGCCTTCGCCCCATAAACTCCAAAAGAAACACGCATTAGAGCCAACCAAATTGTCTTTTTTGTTCCACCAAAAGGGTGACCCGCCAACAATGATGCCAAGATGTCATAGATGAAATTTTCTCAAGTAAAAAACCAACTAAAAGTCTGCAAGACAAAATTCTAGAAGGTGGTAGAAAAAGGAAAATGCAAGAAGAGCTCCAAATGGAATTGATCAGAAAGGAATCCATTGCTGATCGCCATGTTTTCCGTAGGAGAACAATACTAGAGTTGTGTTGAAAAACCAAGGTACGTTTCCTCCCAGAATTAAGGCCCCTTACGTTCCAAGTTAGGAACTTCATTGGTGATTCGATGCACCTCTCGAATAACTAAGGTGGCTGATTTGTCATAGTGGATCGATGTGTATAACTCCAGTTCTCTCTGAAGCTTTGGTCTTTTCCAGCAGTAGTTTGTGATTTTTAGGTTTTAGAGGGAGGAGGTTGGGCTAGAATTTCCATAACATAAAGGCCATGTTTAGACCATAAAAAAGCTAAATCCCCAGGGTTGAAAGGAAAGGAAGATGAGGCTATGAGCTGCCGCTGTGTAAAAGAATGGGAGAATGATTGTGGTGAGTTAATAGCCTGTGAGGCAGCAATCTGGTTAGCATCAGTTGGCGAAGGGATGATATGGCTAGGACTTAAGCCAGTTGGCTTATGGAATTAGTGTCTCGTTCTGATGCAAACACAATGTTTTTGCATTTACTCATCTTTATTGATGCAGACTTGGATTATTTTTCAACCGTCTGCGGTAACTTTTGTGAAGAGAATATCCTATATATTCTTTAATGTTCGTGTTAATTCATAGAATATTTCGTATAGATTTCTGTTTCTGGTCTGGCAGTGTTCACGTTTTACTTCTAGGACTCAATTGCAACAGTACTCTGTCCTTAACTTCACTTTGTATATCTATTTTGATCTGCAGACGCTTCATTCTTTCTAGTGATGTTGAAGGCATTGAAGGATTCCGTCAAAGATGGAGTTTGCACGGTCGGCTCACTAATACCAAGTAATCTTGAGCTTCTTTTCAGCTTATGCTTTAGTTTATTGACGCCTCTTTTCCTGAAGAGTTCTATTAGTTAGTTTAGGTTGATATAAGTGTTACAATGAGTTAATTGTACGGTTGACCTATTTTTGGGCCTAAAATGGAATTTGCCCTACTTTTTAAACCTACATTTTGCTTACACCATCATTAGCGAAAAATTACCCGAACGACCTTGTTAAGCGTGCATGCTGGAGAAGCGAGAGCTAAGAGCAAAGAGCGAAAATGAGAACGAGAACGAGAACGAGAATGAATAGCAAGAGAAAATACAGAGTGAGGATAGGAGGAGTGTGAATGAACAACAAGAGAAAATACAGAAAGTGAGAAGCAGGAGTGAGAACGGGAAAAATGAGAGAAAATAGAGAACTTCTGAGGAGTTAGAGGAGCAAGAACAAGAGTAACGCTCTAACTGGCATGCACAATGATCTGTTTCGGTAATTTCATTGTGACGTAAGCTAAAGGTCCAAAAAACTTTAGTTTTAAAAAGTGAAGAACATTCCATTTTTTATCCAAATTTTGGGCCATTCGTTCGAAAAGCCTAGTTACAATCAGGATGTTTCTCAAAATACACAAGATTTTTTATTTTTAAGGATGATTTCTGTTTCATCACTCGATATTTTGATGTAACTCTTAGCAAAAACATCAGTCCTCACGCTTTTAACAACTAATTAATCTGATTTCAGGAACTCGGTAATTATCGACTTTTAACTGATGTTTTGCATCGATTTTGATGCAGGAAAAGGTTTGAATCTTTAAAGCAAGGAATGGAGAGCAGGAGTGATGTCCCTTAATTTTTTCAAGGAGATGATGACAGTATCTTGTTCTAATTTATCTTATGGTAATCTCAGTAGAAGTAAATCAGAAGAAAACTAAGAATGCCAGATGGTGAGGAAACAAAATTGGCAAAGAATGCCTTTCCATTGTATGTCTTGGCCCAAGGAGGTGAGGCATTTTGATGATTTACTATGCTGGCGATTAGGGAGAGAGAGAAACAGAGAGGTGATGAATCTCACACGTTCTTGATTATATTTGTCATTTCAAACTCTTAATAGTCGACGAAGTGGTGTAGTAGTTCCATCTCTTTCTATGGTTCATGTAGATGAATTCTCCCAATATTTAATACGGATGTTGAAACTAATTTCAACTATTTTAAAAAATGAAAAGGAGGAAACTATGCTCGAATTTACCAATTTTCTGTAATTTCTTAGGGGCTCTGTCGATTTTTGAAGGATTGATTGTTACAGAATCAAATCAGTAGTAGCTAAGGTTGCAAAATGGGCTTTGCTTCACCAACAATCTAAGATTTGAATGGAAGATCTTCAAGTAACATACGAGATCGAGAAATATGAAGATCTTCAACAATCTAAGATTTTTGAAGATCTTCAAGTAAAGCATCTTTTAATATGAAGATTTTTGAATGGATGATATCTTTTCAAGGCCCAAATGAAAAAGGGTCCAAGGTTAAAAAATAAATGAAAAATGACCTTTTGCTCATGTCAGACAATGTGAGAGTACACATTTGATTTCAAAATACATGTACAACGGTCTTCCTCTCGCTTTAGTTTCTTGCTCTAATTCCACATCAGACATAGCTACAATTTTTTCATCGATTTTCTCCTTTATTCGGATTCTTCCTCTCGCTCTAGCTTCTCTCTCTAGCTTCTTGCTCATTCCTCTAGTTCCTCATCATATACAACTACAATTTTTTTTTCCTCTTTGTTCGGATTCTTCTCTCGATCTAGTTTCTTGCTATAGTTTCTCGCTCCCTCCTTACCTAAGGAGGGCGAAAAAAAACACAAAGGAAGCAGAAAATGAAGAAAAAAGCAGGAAAAAAGAAGAAGAAGAATGAAGAAAAAAGGAGAAAGAAGAGAAACCTAGAAAAGAAGAAAGTAAAGAAGAAAAACGTAGGAAAAAAGGAAAAAAAAAGAAGAAGAGAAACGTTGAAAAAAGGAGGAGGAGGAGAAAGAAGAAGAAGAAAGGACGAAGAATAACGGAGAAAAAAGGAAGAAAAATACAGAAAAATACAGAAAAAAATGCACAAAAATGGAACTGAAGAAGAAGGAAGGAGGAAGAATACCATTTAGGGTTAAAGTGATCATTTCACACGAGGCTGACATAAGTATAGGATCAAATTTCATTGGTTTTTAAAGCCAGGTCAAATTTCATTTGGGCCCAAATAAAAGGGCCGTCTGTGCAATTTTTCCCAATTATGTTGTTTTCTCTTGGTTTGGGTGTTTTCGTTTTATGTCGAAATAAAAAAAAAAAAACTATATTTTAAAAAATTAGTTAATAGTTTAATTATTTTTAGTATTTAAATTTATTCGGTTTATTATTAAGTTATCTCAGTAAACCCTCAAAGTAGGTGGGCTATAGAAACTATAATTTAAAGTTTCTAAATTTAAAAAGGTTTGAAAAAATAAATTATGATAACCAAGCCATACTTTTTTGGTTCAATAACATATACTCAATAAAATAAAAAACATATATACAATTAAAAGAGAGTGATTTTTTGGTTCACAAAATCTAAAAATATATATTTTGAACCAATTACTAGGTATAATATATATGTTATTGTTGTATGTGAATTTGGATCTCACAAGATAGGTCTAAAATCAAAAAAAGATAAATAGAAGATAAATACTAGATAAACTAGATTTATCTAATCATATCTAATATTAACTTATTAGGATTAGGAAAGATACATCTCATCCTTAGCATAAGAGGAGAAGGTAAACACTATCTCATTCTCCCTATAAGTAGATCATTAACTCAATATGAGACATCTCGAACTTGATCTGGGATCTAGATTTTAAACTAAAACTTCTGATTTTTTCTCTATTTTTCAATTTTCTTACTAACTTAGCCATTAGAGCCATTTTTCTTTGTTTTGTGGGTATTCTTTTCCCTTGTCACGTGGTCCGTGGAGGTCAGATGCATTTTTTCTTGACAAAAATTTGATACCAACAATTATAAAGTAATATTTGGGATAATTACAATGGATAGCACTTTTAGGGGTAATAATTAAGTGTACAACAATATTTTTAAAGAATTGCAAATATAGCACTCTGTGTAAAATCTCCCTGATTGTTAGGTTCTATGTCCTAAAACTCGTAGTTTGTAAAGTTATTCATATTCTATTATCAATAAAGTTGTTATTTAAAATTTCTTCAATAAAGTTGTTATTGAATTTGTAAATTATACTTGTAAAGACTAAATCCAATAAACTAATATCCATGACTATTATATGAATACTTGAACTTTATATAGAGACATAAAGATGGATCAAGTTCAAGTAAATAGCCAAAACGGTCTATAGTATACGAATAAGGTTGGGTGCCTTATTCTGGTAACACTATTGGATGCGATCCACTCTGTATTTGTTAAAATCTGTAGTAAGGTGCTACAAACGAAGTGATCCTGATTAGTTCATGTATTGACATGAGGAGTGGGGGCGCCCTATGCAATGGGTTTGCATAAGATCGAACCAAGAAGTAAGTCACTCTTACTTTATAACGCTGTTTACTGTTTAAGATTGACTATTTTGCTTAGATTACCTAGGTAACTCGATCTTAATCTTGAGCTAACTATAACCTTCTTTATTCGGGATTATCCTTAGTTTTGCATAGGTGAGAGTTGGCTCAACAACGCCGACTCAATAAGTCTCCCATTTTAGGGGTAAGAATGGGTAGATAGTTGGGGACATAGGATGCAAGATGGAATTCACACCTACCTGATTTAGGGATAGGAGAAAGGTTGTTCTCTTAAGTGTTGAATCCAAGTCTTGAACAAGGGGCCCCACCCTCTCATTGGTTCGAGAGGGATCTGGTTTAGTGATTGAATGACAAACCAATTGTTCATTAGAGGATCAGTGGAACTTAAGAAGCAAGACGTAATTTCGGGGGTAAAACAATATATTGACCCAGCTGTTATTACGAACAACCTTTGAAGGGTCGACTTACTGATTATGGTTAAATCAAGTGGACACAAATATATCTACAGTGAGGAGAGTGCAACTATCGAGCTATAGTGGTGCGACTCGATAGTTAACAAATATTGATTAATTGGGTCTAAAGAGTTTTAGCCAATTAATCCCAAATCGTTGGAGCTTATGATCTGTAGGTTCATAAGGTTCCTTTACTATCTCGTACAACATGAACACTTTGAATTAGTAAATTGAGTGAATTTGAAATGATCACTATTTGAAATGTTTAAATTGAACTTCAATTTGAAATGTTCAAGTTGAATTTAGGGTTTGGATGTGAATAGTTCAAATTCAAATTAGAGTTTCTCTAATTATATTCGATATAATTAATTAACGTTTAATTTATCAAAATTCAACGAAATTGGAGAGTTTATAATATTTAAATACATGAATAGGATTCATGTTTAGAATTAGATGTGTGATTAATTTAATATTTGATATTACATTAATTAATTAATTAATTAAAATAAAATTAATTTTCAATTTTGATTCAATTTGAGAAATTGGATTTAGAAATTTTGTATTTAATTAATTTTGAATTAACTAAATTAAATTTTAGTTAATTTTTGAAATTTTTAAATTTGGAAATTAGAAATTGGAATTTAATTTCTTAGTGAGAATTTCCCATAATTTGTCAAGTAGGAGGTGTTTCTCCTAAATTAAACCATCTATCCCACTTAATCTTGAACATGGAGGTGGCTTCAGCTAAGATTCTGAGTGCCTGCATGAATGAAAGATTTAAAACTCCTTAATTATTCAGATTAAAAGAAATTTGGTTGCTAAAAATCAGTTTTTTCTGCAACTGTGTTCTTCATCACAGAAAACCCACCTAATTTCCTTCACAAATTCAGCTCAATTATGAGTTCCACCACTCAAATTCAAGGCTGAGAATAGTAGAGAAGATCTCTTGGTGGTTCACTGCTGATTTGAAGCTGGAATTATGTGAAGAGCAGCTTGGAATTGGAGGAATTCTTCAAAGGTATGTTGTATTTGAAACCCTCTTTTGAAAAATTATTGCATGCTTTTAGAACTCAAATTAAATATAATTAGAGTGCTTATTGATTCTGTTTGCTTCCATTGCATGTTTACTTATCCTATCAATTATTATCAGAGCATGATTTAAGCACTCAATTAACGTTAATTTGAATTTGGTAGGTGAATTTCTACGATTGTATGTTTGGGGACTGATATGGTGTTTTAATCAGCTTTTACATTAGATTTCTCTTTGATTACTAAATTAAATTTGTAATTGGCTCTTGATGATGAGCTTATATGTGTGCTCTAGAGTCTGTAATTCATTTGGAGTCAATAGAGTCGAAATTAGATTGTAATTTGAAGTTTGAAGTAAGCAAGGTCGAGCAACAAAACTGGTGAGGAGCTTTCTGCCTAGGCAGCATTGCAACGTTGCCTTTTTCAACGCTACTCTTATGCAGCTCGAGATGTTGCAATGTTGGGATGAGCATTGGAATGCTGCTCATCCTAGCCTAGCAACACATGCGTTTGAGCCGGTTCACGTGGGAGAGGGCTGGTTCGACCATTTTTCATCCAATCCGGTCCGATTCAGCCATCCTTGAACCAGTCAACAACCTTTGAAGCTTTGAGGGTCCGGTTTGGGCGGTTTGGGTCGATTCAGATCAGTTCATGCGGTCCATATCAAATTTGAAGTTGTTTTGAACCTATTTTGTAATGTTTTAGTTATTATTGCTTACTTAGGTTGCTAAATTGAACCATATTGGTGTTGTTTAAATAATTATGCATGTGATGTATGCTATATTTAAACTAAAACATGTTTGTGCATATAGCATGCCATTTAGATTTAAAATCCCACCATAGGAAGCATATTACATGTATTATACATATGTTATAAATTGTTATAATATATAGTATGCATGTTTTGGGTTTCTTTTATTTAATGTAAGTGTTATATTAAATGTTGAATGCCTTTGATGTATGTTATGGATGTAAAGCATATCTATTTTATAAGTTGTTATAAAATTGAATTAGATATTAAAATCTATAACAAAGATAAGTTGCATGCTCACGTAGGTTAAACACTTGTTTTAATAGTTAAAATAGGTCATTATTTTATAAATCATGGTTATAAACTCAACTGATATATAATCCTATCTAATGTTGGAGGTTTTAAATTGACGGTCTACAAAACACCTCCTACCTGGGGATTATGGCCGAATAATTGAGCGTTGTTAACCGATTTTATAAGCGTACATGAGTGGTGTGAGGTAATAAAACGATTTATCATCTAAACGTTGTAGGTTAAAATCCATTTATAAATGTTATACTTGGATAAACCACATAGACTTAGGGTTGTTTTAATTAGCCGAAATAAACATAAGTATAAATACCCAAACAATTAGTAAAACACTTCAGTAGGAATTTAATGACATATAAGATATGTTGTTAGAATGCTTCAGTGGGAATTTAATAACGTATATGATATGTTATTAAGAACGCTTCAGTAGGAAGATTAATAACATATACGATATGTTGTTTTTAGCTCTCGCGTCCTTAAGAGTTCACATCGAGGTTCATGCAACACTTTGTGTCACCCTGAGAGTGACCTCCATTCAGAAAGTATTTGCATGAATCAAGATTTAGGTGAATAGGAGAAGTTGTTCATAGTAAAATAAAATGAAATATTTTGATTTTAATTCTCACGTCCCTAGAAAATTCACACCAGGTTCATACGACACTTCGTGTCACCCTGGGAGTGACCTCCATTTGGAAAGTGTTTGCATGAGTCAATATCAAGGTGAATAAGGGGAAGTTGTTCAACGAAAAATTAAATATATGATATATTGATTTCAACTCTCACGTCCCTAGAAAGTTCACATCGTGAGATTCATATGACGCTTTGTGTCACTCTGAGAGTAACCTCCATTCAGAAAGTGTTTGCATGGGTCAAGATCAAAGTGAATGGGGGAAGTAGTTCATAGTAAGTGGGTGAAGGATATGTGTTAACGTGTCCTGTTTCGTTAGTTTGGACCGTGAGATTTCTATGTTGCGCCTGCTGGTTAGCTTTAGGTGGCCCTTGCTAGTCGTTTAACGACGGCTATCCACTCGAAGGGTTGTAACATAGGATTCGGAACAACTCAAACTCCAGAAATAGATAGGATTTCTTAGGCCCATTCCCAACCTTGACTCTCCAATTTGGTAGCATCATTAGGCCCGACCTCTAAAGTCTGAAAATGGAGGGTTACACTTACAGAGTTACTAAGTGTTAGTAATTTTTGACCGAAAACGATAACTAAACGACTATAGGAATAAGAGTTATTCTGGAGATAGTGTTTAGTCAAGAATGTCTTGCTTTAGTGAAAGAGTATTTGACTGCCCCTCAGTAGCACTTATTCTGACTTACTATAGTATCATTGCAAATAAATAATGATTATTGGTACATTATTACTTTTTGCTAAAACTTAATTTTAGATTTAGTTGCAATTTACTAATAAGAATTTGTTTAAAATTTCAACATGTCAAATTCTTCTAAAATACTCGCTTCCACATTAGTAAATGGTAAAATCAATTCAACATGCAAATTACTAGCAAATGATGATTCAAAACAAGTTTTAACAAAGGATTGTCCTTTAACTCCCAACTCATCTAAAGCTTTGAACTATATAGATGAGAATGCAAAAATCGAACGACAAAATAAATACGATTTACTTGTCATCGAAACATGCTTAGTGGAAAATGATAAAAAGACTTGGGTAATAAATTTAGCTGCCGCCAATCATATCTGTATTTTCTCTTAGGAAACAAGTTCCTGGAGATAACTTACAAAAGGCAAAGCAACCTTTAAGGTAGGGACCGGAGAGGTTGTTTCAGCTAAAGTAGTGGGAGATATGAAGTTATTTATAGGAGACAGGTGCATTTTACTTGAAAATATTTTTTACATTCCTTCTATGAAAAGGAATTTAATATCTATTTCATGTTTGTTGGAACGAAATTACAAAGTTTCTTTTGAAAATAATGAAGTGTTGATTACTTCGAAAGATATCAATATTTGTTCTGCAAAATTAGAAAATAACTTTTACATGTTAAAACTGATGAGGTAAAAGTCATTTTGAACATAGAGATGTTTAAAACAGTTGAGACTCAAAATAAAAAGAGGAAAGTTTCTCCAAATGCCTATCTTTGGCACTTGAGACTTGGTCACATAAATCTCAATAAGATTGAGAGATTGGTGAATAACGATCATCTAAATCAGTTAGAACACAATTCATTACCGCCCTGTGAATCTTGTCTTGAGGGTAAAATGACTAAAAGATCTTTTTAGAAAATGTCTGAGAGCAAAAGAACTCTTAGAGCTAGTACATTCAGACCTTTGTGGTTCAATGGATGTTAAAACTAGAGGAGGGTATGAATATTTCATCAGCTTCATTAATGACTATTCAAGGTATGGGCATATTTACCTAATACATCATAAGTCTGAAACAATTGAAAAGTTCAAGGAATATAAGTCTGAGGTTGAGAACCAAATAGGTAAAAAGCTTAAAACACTTCGATTAGATCGAGGTGGTGAGTATATGGACTTAAAATTCTAGGACTATTTAATAAAACACAGAATCTAATCGTAACTCATAACACCTGGCACACCTCAACAAAATAGTGTGGCAGAAAGGAGAAACAGAACCTTGTTAGACATGGTTTGTTCTATGATGAGTTATGCTCAGTTACCAAGTTTTTTTTAGGGACACGCCGTTAAGACTGCAATGTATATATTGAACATGGTTCCCTCGAAAAATGTTTCTAAAACACCTTACAAGCTATGGAGAGGACGTAAAGGTAGTTTACATCACTTCAGAATTTGGGAATGTACAACACAGTGTTGGTGCAAAATCCTAAGAAGTTGGAACACCATTCAAAAGTATGCCTATTTATAGGCTACGCTAAAAAGACGAAAGGTGGTTATTTTTATGATCCTCAGGAAGATAAAGTATTTGTATCGAAAAATGCAACTTTCCTAGAGGAAGACCATATAAAAAATCCTCAACCTTGCAGTAGGCTAGTAATTGATGAAATGACTAGAGAAACGAAAAATGCATCAACAAGAGTTGTTAATCGAGCAAGTCCATCAACAAGAGTTGTTGATGAAACTGGTACTTCACATCCTTCTTAAGAGTTGAGAGTGCCTCGATGTAGTGGGAGGGTTATGCAACAGCCTGACTGGTACATGGGTTTAACTGAAACTCAAGTCATCATACAAGATGATGGCTTAGAGGATCCATTAATTTTCAAACAAGCAATGGAAGATATGGATAAAAATCAGTGGATTAAAGCCATGAACCTTGAAATGGAGTCAATGTACTTCAATTCAGTCTGGGACCTTGTAGATCAACCAGAAGGGGTAAAACCCCTTGGTTGCAAGTGGAGCTACAAGAGAAAACGAGACCAAGCTAGTAAGGTACAGACCTACAAAACTAGGCTTGTGACAAAAGGGTTTACCTAGAGAGAGGGGGTGGACTATGAAGAAACCTTCTCTCTGGTTGCCATGATAAAGTCTATTAGAATACTCTTGTCCGTAGTTGCATTTTATGATTGTGAAATTTGGCAAATGGATGTCAAGATAGCCTTACTAAATGGCTATCTTGAAGAGAATATCTATATGTCTCAACCAGAAGAGTTTATAAAACAAGGTCAAGAGCAAAAAATTTGCAAGCTTAACCGATTCATTTATGGATTGAAACAAGCATCTCGGTCTTGGAATATGAGACTTGACACTGTGATCAAATCTTATGGCTTTGAACAAAATGTTGACGAACCTTGTGTTTACAAGAAAATCGTTAACAAAACTGCCGCGATTCTAGTGCTGTATGTTGATGATATTCTACTAATAGGAAATGAAGTAGAATTTTTGGCTGACGTCAAGAGATGTCTTGCTACGCAATTTCAAATGAAAGATTTGGGTGAAGTGCAATATGTTCTTGGGATTCAAATAGTTTAGAACTGCAAAAACAGAACTATAGTATTATCTAAGGCATCTTATATAGACAAGATGTTGTCTAGATATAAAATGAAAAATTCCAAGAAAGAAATATTGTCTTCCACACATGGAATTCATCTGTCTAAGGAACAAAATCCTAAGACACCTCAAGAGGTTGAGGTTATGAAAGGAATTCCATATGCATCAACAGTAGGGAGCTTAAGGTATGCCATGTTGTGCACTCGTCCCGACATATGCTATGCAATCGGAATGGTCAGCAGATTTTAGTCCAATCTAAGATATGATCTTTGGACTGCCGTTAATAATATCCTCAAGTATCTTCGGAGAATGAGGAATTATATGCTTGTGTATGGTGCTAAGGATTTGATCCTTACTGGATACTCTGATTCAGACTTCTAGACCAATATTGATTTAAGAAAATCAACTTCGGGGTTAGTATTCACTCTAAATGGAGGAGCAGTAGTGTGAAGAAGTATCAAGCAAAGTTGTATTGCTGACTCCACAATGGAAGCTGAGTATGTAGCTGTAAGTGAAGCAGCAAAAGAAGCAGTATGTCTTAGAAAGTTTCTGCTGATTTGGAAGTGGTTCTAAATATGAACTTGTCGGTCACCCTATATTGTGATAATAATGGAGTGGTTGCAAACTCAAAGGAACCTAGATGCCATAAATGTGGAAAGCACATCAAGTGAAAGTACCATCTCATTAGGGAGATTGTATACAGATGATACGTGGTCGTCATGCAGATAACCTCACAAGACAACTTAGTTGATCCATTTAGGAAGGCCCTCTTGGCTAAAGTGTTCGAGGGTCACCTAGTAGGACTAGGATTACAAGATACTTAGAACTAGGGCAAGTGGGAGAAATAATGGGTATCTGATTTCCTAGTTTATTGTATTTATTCTTTTGTATTTATTCTCTCATTAAACTCAACATTATATATTTTGTATATATTTATCCATTGGAGTTTTAGTCAAAGTGGGAGTTTTTTGGGTTATATGTTCTAAAACTCGCAGTTTATAAAGCTAAACATATTCTATTATCAATAAAGATGTTATTCAACATTTCTTCAATAAAGTTGTTATTGAATTTGGAAATTTCACTTGTAATGACTAAATCCAATAAACTAAGATCCATGACTATTATATGAATACTTGAAATTTATGTGGAGACATAAAGATGGATCAAGTTTGAATAGCCAAAACGGTTTATAGTATACGAATAAGGTTGGGTGCCTTATTCTGGTAACACTATTGGATGTGGCCCACTCTATAGTTGTTACAATTTGTTGTAAGGTGCTACAAATAAAGTGATCTTGATTCGTTCATATATTGACATGAGAAGTGAGGGCGCCCTATGCAATGATTTTGCATGAGATCGAACCAAGAAATAAATCACTCTTACTTTATAACGCTGTTTACTCTTTAAGACTGATTATTTCACATAGATGACCTAGGTAACTCGATCTTAATCCTGAGCTAATTATGACCTTATTTATTCGGGATTATCCTAAGATTTGCATAGGTGAGGGTTGGCTCAATAGCGTCAACTCAATAAGCCTCCCATTTCAGGGGAAAGAACGGGTAGATAGTTGGGGACATAGGGTACAAGATAGAATTTACGCCTACCCAATCTAGGGATAGAAGAAAAGTTGTTCTCTTAAGTGCTGAATCCAGGTCTTGAACAAGGGGCATCACCCTCTCATTGGCTCAAGAGGGATTAGTTTAGTGATTGAATCACAAACCAATTATTCATTAAAGGATCAGTGAAACTTAAGAAGCAATATGTAATTTCAGGGGTAAAATAACATATTGACCCAACCGTTATTATGAACAACCTTTAAAGGGTCGATTTACTGATTATGGTTAAATCAAGTGGACACAAATATATCTACAGTGAAGAGAGTGCAACTATCGAGCTATAGTGGTGTGACTCGTTTTAACAAATATTGATTAATTGGGTCTAAAGAGATTTAGCCAATTAATCCCAAATCGTTGGAGCTCATGATCTATAGGTCTATAAGGTTCCTCTACTAGCTCGTACAACATGAACACCTTGAAGTAGTAAATTGAGTGAATTTGGAATGATAACAATTTGCAATGTCTAAATTGAACTTCAATTTGAAATATTCAATTTGAATTTAGGGTTTGGATTTGAATAGTTCAAATTCAAATTAGGGTTTGTATAATTATATTTAATATAATTAATTAACGTTTAATTAATGAAAATTAAACGAAATTGGAGAGTTTATAGTATTTAAATACATGAATAAGATTCATGTTTAAAATTAGGCGTGTGATTAATTTAATATTTGATATTAAATTATTCAATTAATTAAATTTGTTTAATTAATTAAAATCAAATTAATTTTCAATTTTGATTCAATTTGAGGAATTGGATTTAGGCATTTTAAATTTAATTAATTTTGAATTAATTAAATTAGATTTTAGTTAATTTTTGAATTAATTAAATTTGGAAATTAGAAATTGGAATTTAATTTGTTAGTGGGATTTTCCCACAATTTTTCAAGTAGGAGGTGTTTCTCCTAAATTAAACGACATATCCCACTTAATCTTGAACATGAAGGTGGCTTCAGCTAAGATTCTGAGTGCCTGCATGAATGAAAGATTTCAAATTCCTCAATTATTTAGATTAAAAGAGATTTGGTTGCTGAAAATCAGTTTTTTCTGCAACTGTGTTCTTCATCACAGAAAACTCACCTAATTTTCTTCACAAATTCAACTCAATTGTGAGTTCCCCCCACTCAAATTCAAGGTTAAGAATAGTAGAGAAGATATCTTGGTGCTTCACTGTTGATTTGGAGCTGAAATTACGTGCAGAGCAGCTTGGAATTGGAGGAATTCTTTAAAGGTATGTTGTATTTGAAATCCACTTCTGAAATATTAGTTTTGCATGCTTTTAGAACTCAAATTATATGTAATTAGAGTGCTTATATATTCTATTTGCTTCCGTTGCATGCTTTATCCTATCACTGATGAGGTGGTACTTGCGCTGGATGTGTTTTCCATACTTATGGCTTCTAGGTTCCTTTGAGTGAGCAACCGCTCCATTGTTATCATAATATAGGGTGATTGACATGTGTATATTTGAAACTACTTCCAAATCAATTAGAAAATTTCTGAGCCATACTGCTTCTTTTGCTGCTTCGCTTGCAGCTGCATACTCAGCTTCCATTATAGAGTCAGCAATACAACTTTGCTTGGTACTCCTCTATACTATTACTCCTTTGTTCATAGTGAATACTGACCCCGAAGTAGATTTTCTTGAATCGATACCGGTCGGGAAGTCAGAATCAATGTATCTAGTAAGGATCAGATCCTTTGCAACATACACGAGCATATGGTCCGTCGTTCTCCGAAGATACTTGAGGATATTTTAAACGATAGTCCAATGATCATATCTAGGATTGGATTGATATCTGCTGACAATTCCTACTGCATAGCATATATCGGGACGAGTACAGAACACTGCATACATCAAACTTTCTATTGCTGATGCATATGAAATTCATTACATAACCTCAACCTCTTGAGGTGTCTTAGGACATTGTTCTTTAGTCATATGAATTCCATGTATGAATGGTAACATATCTTTCTTGGAATTTTGCATTTTATATCTAGACAACATCTTGTCTATATAAGATGCTTGAGATAATGCTAAAGTTATGTTCTTGCGGTTTTGAACTATTTGGATCCCAAGAACATACTGCCCTTCTCCCAAATCCTTCATTTGGAATTGCGTAGCAAGCCATCTCTTGGCGTCAGCCATAAATTCTACCTTATTTCCTATGAGTAGAATATCATCAAAATACAGAACCAGAAAAGCTATAGTTTTGTGAACGATTTTCTTGTGAATACAAGGTTCATCAACATTTTGTTCAAAGCCATAAGATTTGATCACAATGTCAAATCTAATATTCCAGGATCGAGATGCTTGTTTGGATCCATAAATGGATCCATTAAGCTTGCAAACTTTTTGCTCTTGACTCTATTCTATAGAACCTTCTGGTTGAGACATATAGATACTCTCTTCAAGATAGTCATTCAGAAAGACTGTCTTGACATCCATTTGCCGGATTTCATAATCATAAAAGGCAGCTATGGATAAGAGAATTCTAATAGACTTTATCATGACAACCAGAGAAAAGGTTTCTTCATAGTCTACCCCCTCTCTTTGGGTAAACCCTTTTGCCACAAGCCTAGCTTTGTAGGTTTGTATCTTACCAGCTTGGTCTCGTTTTCTTTTGTAGATCCATTTGCAACCGATGGATCTTACCCCTGCTAGTTGATCTATAAGATCCCAGACTGTATTGAAGTACATTGACTCCATTGAAAGGTCCATGGCTTTAATCCACTGGTTTTTATCCACATATTCCATTGCTTGTTGGAAAGTTAATGAATCCTCTAAGCCACCATTTGGTATGATGACTTGAGTTTCAGTTAAACCCATATAACGGTTTGGCTGTTGCACAACCCTCCCATTACGTCGATGCATTCTCAACTCTTGAGAAGGATGTGAAGTACCAGTTTCATCAACAACTCTTGTTGATGGACCTGCTTGATCAACAACTCTTGTTGATTTATCTGTCGTTTCTCTGGTTATTTCATTTATTACTTATCTATTGTGAGGTTGATGTTTTTTAATGTGGTCTTCCTCTTAGAAAGTTTCATTTTTCGATACAAACACTCCTGAGGATCAGAAAAGAAACCACCTTTCGTCTCTTTAGGATAGCCTACAAATAGGCATACTTTTGAACAACGTTCCAGTTTCTTAGGATTTTGCACCAACACATGTGTTGGGCATCCCAAAATCCTGAAATGACGTAAACTACCTTTACGTCATCTCCATAGCTTGTAAGGTATTTTAGAAACACTTTTCGAGGGAACCATGTTCAATATATACACCACAGTCTTGTAGGATTGTATCAAATGTAGCGGAAGAACAAGGATCATCTAAGCATTCAAATTCAGTAATTTTGGCATAATATAAAGCATGCTTTTGCAGAAAAAATGGGTTTCAAGACATACCTCTTAAAGAACTTCTTCAAAGCTCCATCTCCAGCTGCAATCTTCTTCATATCTTGTTGTAGACCACCTCAAGATCTTCCCCACTATTCTTTTGGTGCTCTAGATTGAGTTGTGGGACTCAAAACAAGCTTGAATCAAGGGATGAAGGAGAAAAGCTCACTATTGCAACAAGGTTGAAGAATTTTTCTTCAAACCAGTTTTTCTCTAAAAAATCTTTTGATTGCATGCCCGATTTTCACTCCAATCTTCTCATTATATTGCAGATCAACATGCAAAGAGAAGAGCTGCATGAGTTACAGCTCATGTTTGGAGAAGACAAAGGCAAGATAGTGCAACATGAGTGAGCTAGTTAAGTGATGGANTTCTTCACCATTTCATACTAACTTTCTCATCAACCTACTCAACTTATTTATACAAATTTAAATAGAGACACACAATTAAGTGGAAAATTAAGAAAATTTAAATAAGAAAACACACTTAAGTGTAAAATTGGGATTCGGTGTTCACATTTACCTCCTCCTTATAAAAATTTCATCCTCGAAATTTTGCCACAAGTCCGTCAGTTAAACAACTGCGGATACCTTTTTTTTTATTTACTCTTCAACTTCCCATGTTGCTTTTTTTTATAGCATGATTCCGTCATAACACCTTTACTAATGGGATTGTCTTATTCCTCATGACTTGTTCCTTTCTGTCCAAAATCTCCACTGGTTTCTCCTTATATGATAAATTCTCTTTCAACTGTACTAGTTGCTCAGATAATATATGAGTAGGATCTGACACATACTTTCTAAGCATTGCCACATGAAACACATCAAGAACACGAGATAATTCTGGAGGCAAATCCAATCGATATGTCATTGGACCAATCCTTTCTATTATCTCATACAGTCCAATATATCTCGGGCTTAACTTCCCTTTCTACCGAACCTGAGTATTCCTTTCCACGGAGATAATTTCAGAAATACTTTATCACCCATTTCAACTCCAATTCTCTTCTCCGCTTATCAGCATAACTTTTCTGCCTATCTCGAGCCATCTTAAGATTATCTCTTATAATCTTAATGTTATCTGATGTCTGTTGTACAAGTTCTGGACCTAGTAATTTCCTTTCACCGACTTCATTCCAGCATATCGGAGTCCTACATGTTCTTCCGTATAGGGCTTCATATGGTGCCATTCTGATACTCGAATGGTAGCTGTTGTTATACGCAAATTCAATTAACGACAGATGCGTATCCCAACTGCCTTTGAATTGCAACACGCATGCCCTCAGCATGTCTTCCAATGTCTGGATTGTCCGCTCAGACTGACCATCTGTCTGTGGATGAAAAGCGGTACTGAAATATAACTTGGTCCCCATAGCTTTCTGCAAACTAGGCCAAAACTTTGATGTAAATTTGGAGTCTCGATTTGATACAATTAAAACTGGAGCTCCAAACTGACTTATGACTCGATCAACATATAGCTTAGTTAGTTGGTCTTGAGCATAGTGGCTTTAATAGGTAAAAACTTAGCTGTTTTTGTCAATCTATCCATAATTACCCATCTACCATCATAGCTTGCTGGTGTCTGAGGTAATCCATACAAGAAATCCATCGTAATATGTTCCCACTTCCATTCTGGTACTAGGAGTGGATTAAGTAATCCTGCTAGTTTCTGTCTCTCTAGTTTAACTTGTTGACATATTAGACACTTGTCAACATACTCCGCTATTTCTTTTTTCATACCCAGCCACCAGTATGATTTCTTTAATGTTTTGTACATCTTCATACCGCCTAGGTGCATAGCATATGCGATACTATGTGCTTCTTCTAGGATAGCTTGTCTAAGAGCTAAGTCCTTAGGTACGCAAATCCTACCCTTCTTTAGTAGTACTTTGTCTGCTCTTAGTTGATAGTCCGTCCTCAATCCTTTATCCACTTCTTCAGCTAACTTCTGAAGATCAGAATCCTTTAATTGCTCACGTAGAATATTTTCTACAAGAGTAGGACGTAGCTTTTCGACCTATTGATAATGCTGCCCTAGCATTATACAACTCATGGATCAATCTACCCTTCACTGAATTAATACTAGCTCCAGCTGATCTAGTTTTTCGACTTAAAGCATCAGTTACCACATTTGCTTTACCTGGGTGATAGTCAATTGTACAGTCATAATCTTTAATCAATTCAAGCCATCTTCTCTGTCTTAGGTTTAGTTCTTTTTTATCAAAGATATGCTTTAGACTCTTATGGTCGGTAAATATATGACATCGCTCACCAAACAGGTAATGTCTCCATAATTTTAGAGCTAACACAACTGCTGCTAATTCTAAGTCATGTGTAGGGTAATTACATTCATGCTTCTTTAACTGTCGCAAAGCATAGGCTACTACTTTTCCCTCCTGCATCAGCACACATCCTAATCCTTGTCGGGATGCATCAC
>NC_052354.1:12763595-12897892 GCF_009727055.1 Benincasa hispida
CTGTGTCTTTCACCTTCAACTGGTGATAGCCTTACCTCAAATCTATCTTAGAGAACACCGTTGCTCCCTTTAACTGATCGAAGAGATCATCTATACGAGGCAATGGGTACTTATTCTTAATGGTCACTTTATTCAACTGTCTATAGTCTATGCATAATCTAAGAGTACCGTCTTTCTTCTTAACAAACAGCACTGGCACTCCTCAAGGTGATACACTAGATCTAATGTACCCCTTATCCACAAGTTCCTGTAATTGATCTTTTAACTCTTTCAACTCCGTTGGGACCATCCTATATGGTGTTTGGGATATAGGTGCAATACCAGAGATTAACTCAATAGTAAATTCCACTTCCCTATCAGGCGGTAAGCCTAGTAATTCTTCAGGGAACACATCTAAGAATTCTTGTACTACCGGTACATCCTCAGGTTTTAGTTTCTTATCTTGGAAAATTACTACAGATGCTAAATAAGCTTCACATCCTTTACTCAACAACTTTTTAGCTTTTACCGCTGATATTAAACTTCCTGGGAGTATTCTTTTACTTCCTACCAGAGTTATTTCTTTTTCACCGGGTTTCCTAAACACTATTTCTTTTCTAAAGCAATCCATAGTGGAATAGTGTTTACTTAGGAAATCCATACCTAAGATAACATCAAACTCTAGTAATTCTAATGGAATCAAGTCGACCCAAACACTTTGGTCTCCAAGAATTACTTCACAATTCCTATAATACTCATGTACCACTAAAGTATCTTCTACAGGCTTAGAGATAAATAATTCCTCATCCATACATTCAGGTATTTTATCTATATGTACACATACTAGATATGAATGAGTGTGTAGCACCAGGATCAAATAAT
The DNA here is from genome assembly GCF_009727055.1 of Benincasa hispida. Classification (NCBI taxonomy): domain Eukaryota; kingdom Viridiplantae; phylum Streptophyta; class Magnoliopsida; order Cucurbitales; family Cucurbitaceae; genus Benincasa; species Benincasa hispida. The sequence goes on from NC_052354.1 coordinate 12,764,457, forward strand.
GCATAAGCAGATTGATTACATAAAGTTATTGTACCAGTTACGACATCTGGAGCTTCTTCCGTTTCTTGGTGTGTCATAGCGTACATTCTACCCTGTTGCTGCTGCAGTTGCTGTTGGGGTCGTCAAGCTACCTCTTTCTGCTTAGCTACATTAGATCCCTCACCTCTAGTTTCGGTCGTTCTAGGTTGGTTTACCGTCTGGGTAACTCCTCTTTGCTCATTCTGTGCTCCATGACCTAGCTGAGGACAATCTCTTTTGAAATGCCCAGCTTGTCCGCACTAGAAACACACATTCTTATTACCATAACATACTTCTGTATGAGGCCTACCACAGTTTACACAAAGTGGTTTCCTCCCCTACTAGCCACCGACTCACTAGCACGACCTGATACTGATCTGCCACTTTGTTTAGCTACAGGTCTGGACATCTTTCGACTCAAANATTAATCTCCATTCGTTAACTAATGGGTCACTCCACTAAATCCCATAGTTGCACTCCTCTCACTGTAGATATATTATGTCCACATGATTTAACCATAATCAACAAGTCGACCCTTCACAGGTTGTTCGTAATAACGATCGGGTCAAATATATGTTTTACCCCAAAATTACATCTTATTCCTCAAGTCCCTACTGATCCTCTAATGAACAACTGGTTTGTGATCCAATCACCAAACCAAACTCTCTCAGCCTAGTGAGAGGGTGGGGCCTCATTGTTCAAGACCTGGATTCAGTACTTGAGAGAACAACCTTTCTCCTATCCCTAAATCGGGTAGGCGTGAACTCCGTCTTGCACCCTATGTCCCCAACTATCTATCCGGTCTTACCCCTGAAATGGGAGTCTTATTGAGCTGGCGCTGTTGAGCCAACCTTTAACTATTCAAATCTAAGGGTAATCCCAAACAAACAGGAGTTCATAGCTAGCTCAGGATTAAGATCGAGTTAACCTAGGTCATCTAGGTGAAATAGTCAGTCTTAAACAGTAAACAACATTAAAAAGTAAGAGTGACTTATTTCTTGGTCTGGATCTTATGCAAACTTATTGCATAGGATGCCTCCACTCCTCATGTCATAACATGTACGAATTAGGATCACATCGTATGTAGCACTTTACAACTCTTTGTAACAACTACAGAGTAGGCCGCATCCAATGGTGTTACCAGAATAAGGTACCCACCTCATTCATGTACCATAGATCATTTTGACTATTTACTCGGACCCGATCCATTTTTATGTCTCCACATAAAGTTCAAGTACTTATACAATAGTCATGGGTCTTAGTTTATTGGATTTAGACTTTCATACAAGTTATAAGATCAATAACAAGTATATTGATAATAGAAAATGTTGATCATTTTACAAACTGCAAGTTTTTAGGACATAAAACCCAACAATACTCCCACTTGGACTAAAACTCCAGTGGATCGATATATATAAATATATACAATGTTGAGTTTACACGGAGAGAATAAAATGTACAAATACACTAAACTATGGCATTACAATACCCATCAATTCTCCCACTTGCCCTAGTGATACAAAACTCGTAGACCTAGTCCTACTAGATGACCATCGAACACTTTAGCCAAAAGGGCCTTCGTAAATGGATCAGCTATGTTTCTTTTGCTGCTTCGCTTGCAGCTACATACTCAGCTTTCATTGTGAAGTCCGCAATACAACTCTGCTTGTGCTCCTCCACACAACTGCTCCTCTGTTTAGAGTGAATACTGACCCCGAAGTTGATTTCCTCGAATCAATATCGGTCTGAAAGTCAGAATCAGTGTATCCAGTAAGGATCAGATCCTTAGGACCATACACGAGCATATAATCTCTCGTTCTCCGAAGATACTTGAGAATGTTTTTAACAGCAGTCCAATGGTCATGACCAGGATTGGACTGAAATCTGCTGACAATTCCTATGGCATAACATATGTCGGGACGAGTATACAACATTGCATACATCAAACTCCCAATTGCAGATGCATATGGAATTCGATTAATCTTCTCAACCTCTTGAGGTGTCTTAGGACTTTTCTCCTTAGACAAGTGAATTCCATGCCTGAAAGTTAAAGATTCTTTCTTGGAATTTTGCATTTTATACCTAGACAACATCTTGTCTATATAAGATGCTTGAGATAATGCCAATGTTCTATTCTTGCGATTCCAAACTATTTAGATTCCAAGAACATACTGTGCTTCTCCCAAATCTTTCATTTGGAATTGTGAAGCCAACCATCTCTTAACGTCAGCTAGATATTCTGCCTCATTCCCAATGAGTAGAATATCATCAACATACAACACCAGAAAAACGACTGTTTTATTGATGATTTTCTTGTAGACATAGGGTTTGTCAATATTTTGTTCACAACCATAAGATTTGATCGCAACGTCAAATCTCATATTCTAGGATCTAGAAACTTGTTTTAATCCATAAATGGATCGATTAAGCTTGCAATTTTTTACTCTTGACCCTGTTGTATAAACCCTTCTGGTTGAGACATATAGATACTCTCTTCAAGATAGCCATTCAGAAAAGCTGTCTTGATATCCATTTACTATATTTCATAATCATAAAATGTAGTTATGGACAAGAGTATTCTAAAAGAGACCACCTTTAGTTTCTTTTGGGTAGCCTACAAATAGGCATACTTTTGAACGATGTTCCAGTTTTTTAGGATTTTGCACCAACACATGTGCTGGACAACCCCAAAGCCTGAAGTGACGTAAATTTCCTTTACATCTCATCCAAAGCTCGTAAGGCATTTCAGAAACGCTTTTCGAGGGAACTATGTTCAAAATATACATCGCAGTCTAAAATGCGTGTCCCTAAAAAGAATTTAGTAACTGAGCGTAACTCATCATGGAACGAACCATGTCCAACAAGGTTCTATTTCTCCTCTCTGCCACACCATTCTACTGCGGTGTGCCAGGGGCTGTGAGTTGAGACTGAATTCCATGTTCTATCAAATAGTTCTGGAATTTTGTGTCCATATACTCATCACCTCGATCCGATCAAAGTGTTTTAATCTTTTTACCTAATCATTCTGAATCTCAGCCTTATATTCTTTGAACTTTTCAAAAGTTTTAGACTTTTTGTGCATTAGATAAATATGCTCATACTCGGAATAATAATCTATAAAACTGATGAAATATTCAAACCCTCCTCTTGCTCTAACATTTAAAGGCCCATAAAGGTCTGAGTGAATCAACTCCAGGGGTTCTTTGGCTCTAAGACCTTTTCTAGGAAAAGATCTTTTTTTCATTTTACCCTCAAGACAAGACTCACATGGTGGTAATGTACTGTCTTCCAACTTATTTAGAAGACCGTTTTTAACCAATCTCTCAATCCTGTTGAGATTTATGTGACCCAGTTTCAAGTGCCATAGATAGGAATTTGGAGAAATCTTCCTCTTCTTATGAGTCCCAGCAATTTTAAACATCTCTATGTTCAAAACAGCTTTGACCTCTGTTGGTTTTAACATATGCAAGTTATTTTCTAATTTTGCAGAGCAAATCTGTTTATTTCCCATTTTGATGAACACTTCACCATTTTCGAAATAAACTTTATAATTTTGTTCTAGCAAACAGGAGACAAATATTAGATTCCTTTTCATAGAAGGATTATAATATACAATTTTCAAATAAATATACTTATTTCCTATAAATAACTTCATATCTCCCACTGCTTTAGCCGAAACAATATCCCCGGTCCCTACCTTAAAGATTGTTTCACTTTCTATCAACTGTCTCCAGGAACTTGTTTCCTGTGAGATAGTACATATATGATTAGCGGCACCTTAATCAATTATCCAGATTTTATTATTTTCCACTAAACATGCTTCGATAACAAGTAAATCATATTTATCTTGTTGTTCGAATTCAACATCCTCATCTACATAATTCATAATTTTAGATGAGTTAGGAGATAGAGGAAAATCCTCTGTTAAAACTCTTTTGGTATAATCAACCTCTAATAATTTGTTTGTTGATTTGATTTTACTCTTATGTACATCAGTAGCGAGTATTACATAATTCGATATGCTGATAAAATTCAAACAAATTCTAATCAACAAATTGTAACTAAATCCAAAATCAAATTTTAGCAAAAGCAATAATGTACCCATAACCATTGTTTATTTGCAACGATTTTTTAGTGAGTCAGAATATGTGCTACCGAGGGGCAGTCAGATACTCCTTCACTAAAACAAACAATTTTGACCAAACACTATTCCCAGAATAACTCTTATTCCTACTGTCTCCAGAATAACTCTTATTCCTATAGTCGTTTAGTTATCGTTTTCGGTCAAGATCTTTACTAACAACTTAGTGATTCTTGTAAGTGTGATAAGATCCTATAGGACGGTATGAATTTGCCTCCGGAATAGAAGACAAAATCAAAATGGAACTATAAGACACTATTCATTTTACTGAAGCTCGTGTTGTTTCGAATCCTATGTTACAACCCTCTGAGGGGATAGCCGTCGCTAAACAACTAGCAAAGAGCCGCCTAAAACAAACCAGCAGGCGCAACATAGGAATCTCACGGTTCAGACCAATGGAGAAGACCATAGGATATATTGACATATATCCTTCACCCACTTACTATGTACTACTTCCTCCGTTTACCTTGATATTGACTCATACAAAACACTTTTCGAATGGAGGCCACTTCCAGGGTGACATGAAGCATCATATGAATCTCACGGTATAAACTATGTGGAGTCGTGGCAGTTGAAATCTATATATCGTATAATAGATTTATATTTGAACAACTTCCTCTTATTCACCAAAATCTAGATTTAAGCTAAAAAATACTTTCCGAATGGAGGTCACTTCCAGGGTGACACGAAGTACCGCTTAAATCTGGATTNGCCCAGTGAGTGACCGAGAAAACATAGTAAATTCTCATGCATAATTTCAGAAAATAGTTTTATCTGAAATATAAACTTTTGCAGCATAAATAATTTCCAAGCGTAATGTATATAAAACTATTTTAAACATAAAACAGTAAAATAATTTCTCAAATCAGAGTACTGTATATCTGGTAAAATAATCCCAACACCAACTACTAGTCCAGAGAGAACCCTTTTGCTCAATCTCTGACTTTCTTCACCTGTGGCCACACTAAATACCTTAACACATTAGGTACTACTGCTTAGATACCTTCTCCTTGTACAGTATAACACATATACAACATGGCTTTAAAGATGGTAATGCATGCTGGATAAAATCAATATATATACGTATGTAAATAGTTTTTCAACAATATGCATACGTTCAAATCACAATTCAAACTTGCTTGGAAACCACTTTATAAAACTAGTAAGCATGAGAATTATTTTCGCAAACATGCTTTCTGTAAAATTTTTGTAATCAAAATAGTTTAAAAACGTTTTAGTTCGAAAACATTTTAGCCACTCACCTCGAACTCTTAGGAACTTTTCACTCTAGTAGCTCCTCGGGTCCCTTTTTCACCCCTAGAATCCAGATTCAAATTACAACTTAGATTACTTATAGTTCTGAACCTTATTTGGAAATACTTCCTTCTAAAAACGTATTCTAAAATGTCTTAGGAATCTTACCCTAAACTTTCAGCTCATAATTCTTCGTGGTTTGGCCTGAATCTCAAAATCATCAAGACTGGCTCAGACTGATCCGATAGTCTGACCCTTCTGTCTTCTTCTCAACCTCCAGCGCAGTTCCTTTGAGCCTTTTCCTCCAAAAGCCATACTCTAAAAACTAGACTTCCAGAGCTTTCAGATGGCTTTAGAATCACTCCAAACGCACGAGTATATTGGATGATCTCCTTGTCCAAAATTGACACATTCCTTTGAACCCTCACTGCCTTCTACTTTCTCTACGAAATTTATAATTTTTGTGTGATTTCAAATGAAATCCCAACTCCATATTTATAGGTGTTCAAATTGCTCGTGGGATTGACAGCACCTACTTGGCTGCATGGCCAAATGTTTAATCCTCCCTTTATCAACGTTAGCTGACTTCATCTTGGTTCAATGTGTTCTTCCCAAACGCATCCAACACAATTTCTTAGGGTTTAAGAATTTCTCTTAATCGAAGACCTAGATTTTAATTGACGTTTGCCTTACGTCTTCAAGCTTTGTTGTATTCAAATTAGGGTTTTTACATGTATAATCCACCCCAACGCGTCCAAATACATTGCTCAGAAGCTTGCTCGGCCGTTCAATGCATAGGCGAGGCGTCGGCGTGACGTTCGAATCGGACAAAGCAAGGCTAGCATAAGCGCTCTGCCCCTTTCTGCTCTCGGCAGTGTCGCGCTCTCCCACTTTCTCGCTAGTCTCGCTCTCTTCACTCTCGCTCTCTCCAGCAATCTCGCTGGTCTTGTTCTCTCCAATCTCGCTCTCGCTCTCTCCAGCTTTCTCGCTGGTCTCGCTCTTTTCCATCTTCTATCCAATCTCGCTTTGTCCCATTTCCTCTCCAATCTCGCTGGTCTCGATCTCAATGATCTCGCTCTCAACGATCTCGCTGATCTCACTCTCAACGATCTCGCTCTTAGCTACTGCGAACGTTGTTTCGCGTACACATTTGCTACCACTTTGATGATACCTTTACACGGATTTTCCAATTTTTTCCAAAGTAATTTCCCTATTTTTTCAACATTTCACATAAATTCCATTTTTTTTCTTTTCAAATCCCCATCCTTCTTCACCATTTCATACTAAACTTTCTCATCAACCTACTCAACTTATTTATACAAATTTAAATAGAGACACACAATTAAGTGGAAAAATTAAGAAAATTTAAATAAGAAACAACACTTAATGTAAAATTGGGATTCGGTGTTCACATTTACCTCCTCCTTATAAAAATTTCATCCTCGAAATTTCGCCACAAGTCGTCAGTTAAACAACTGCGGATACTTTATTTTTGATTTGCTCTTCAACTTCCCATGTTGCTTCTTTTATAGCATGATTCCGCATAACACCTTTACTAATGGGATTGTCTTATTCCTCAAGACTTGTTCCTTTCTGTCCAAAATCTCAATTGGTTCCTCCTTATATGATAAATTCTTCTTTCAACTGTACTAAGTTGCTCGTATAATATATGAGTAGGATCTAGCACATACTTTCTAAGCATTGCCACATGAAACACATCAAGAACACAGAGATAATTCTGGAGGCCAATCCCAATCGATATGTCATTGGACCAATCCTTTCTATTATCTCATACAGTCCAATATATCTCGGGCTTAACTTCCCTTTTCTACCCGAACCTGAGTATTCCTTTCCACGGAGATAATTTCAGAAATACTTTAATCAACCCATTTCAACTCCAATTCTCTTCCTCCGCTTATCAGCATACTTCTGCTTATCTCCGAGCCGTCTTAAGATAGAGAAAAAGAACTATGGTTTATATATTGTATATGATGCAATATTAAAACTATACCGTTATAATATAATATGATAAGTTAGTTATCATATTATTTATAATTTATTAATTATTTGATAATTATCCTTTTTCTCTCTAACCACTCTTAGTGGGTAAGTTATTAATTTTGTGGCAAAAATGGGAATAAATGAAATTGTTTCATAATTCCAAAATGAGAGACACGATTTGCGATAGAGTAAGAAAGTCTTTCTACATGATTCTTCAGAGACTAACGATCGAGTAATATAGTCTATGCGATAGACTTCATCGTCTACACGACTGCGCTTTGTCTACTACTCGATCGTCTTCCTCCTCCAACTCCAAACTTCCCCTCTAACCAAAATTAGCCAGAGCCCACCACTCCTCGATTCTCACAACGAGAACCAAGGTCACTAAATGGTAGTGTCCTTGATTGGTTCGAGTTTAATCATTGTTGTTTGATGCTATTAGAGAAGAGTTCATGACTTGTTCGATGCATTCGTGAACGAGTACGATCGAGGTATTAACTTGAAGAATAGTTCTTCAAAGATATAATCTTAAAACTTTGTTTTTTATTTCTGATGTATAATTTGTTTTGTTAACTGTAAATGTATGCGTTCAATCGAAATTGGATTTGGACAATCTTCTTCCGCTCAAAGGTTCCCTGTAAATAAAGTTACCTCAACTTTGCCTTCTGTAAACTATCTTCAGGAACTAGTTTCCTGAGAGAAAGTACAGATATGATTAACGACACCTAAATCTATTATTCAGGTCTTTTTGTCATTTTCCACTAAGCATGTTTCAACGACAAGTAAATCATATTTATTTTGTCGTTCTACTTTCGCATTCTCATCTATATTGTTTAAAACTTTAGATGAGTTAGGAGAAAGAGGACATTCCTCCGTTAAAACAAATTTTGAATCATCATTTGCTAGTAATTTTGATTTGCATGTTGAATGGTCAAAACTGTTAACTAAAGTGGAAACGAGTAATTTTGAAGAATTTGACATGCTAAAAAAATTTAAACAAATTTTAATTAATAAATTGCAACTAAACCCAATTCATGTTTTAGCAAAAGTAATAATGCACCCAAAAAAACATTATTTATTTGTAACGATACAATAGTGAGTTAGAAGCAGTGCTACCGAGGGGCAGTCAAATACTCCTTCACTAAAGCAAGACATTCTTGACTAAATACTATCATCAAAATAACTTTTATTCCTATAGTGATTTAGTTACTGTTTTCGGTCATAAATTACTTACAGTTAGTAATTCTATAAGTGTAACTCTCAAATTTTCAGACTTTAGAGGTAGGCCCCAATGATACTACTGAATTGGAAATTCAAGGTTGGGAATTGACCTAAGAAATCCTATCCATTTCTGGAGTTTGAGTTGTTCCGAATCCTATGTTACATTCCTCCGAGGGGATAGACGTTGTTAAACGACTAGCAAGGTTACCTAAAGTCAACAAGTATGCTCAACATAGGAATCTCATGGTCCAAACCAATGGAAGAGACCATTAGACACGTAGACATATATCCTTCACCCACTTACTATGAACTACTTCCCCAATTCACCTAGCTCTTGACCCATGAAAACACTTTCTGAAGTCACTCCCAGGGTGACATAAAGCTAAGCATGAATCTCATGGTGTGAACTTATAGGGACGTGTGAGCTAAAATTAATTATATCGCATATATTTAATTTTATGACCTACTTCCTCTATTCACCTTGATATTGACCCATGCAAACACTTTCCGAATGGAGGTCACTCCTATGTGGCACAAAGCGAAACATGAATCTCATGATGTGAACTCTTAGGGAACGAAAGCGAAGAATAATATATGGTATACGTTATTAATCTCCCACTAAAGCGTTCTAACATATCATATATGTTTATTATTTTCCACTGAAGTGTTCTACAAATTGATTGAAATATTTATACTCAGGTTTATTCTGGCTAATTAAACAACTTAAGTCTATGTGGTTTATTCAAGTATAATGTTTATAAATGGATTTAACCTACGATGTCTAGGTGATAAACCGTTTTATTACCTCACACCACTCATGCACGCTTATAAAATCGATTAACAACGTCAATTATTCGATCATAATCCCTAGGTAGGAGGTGTTACGTAAACCGTCAACTTAAAAACCTTCAGCCTTAGACAAGATTATATACTGGTTGAGTTTGTAACCATGTTTTATAAGATAACGACCTATTTTAACTATTAAAACAAGTGGTTAACCTACGTGAGCATGCAATTTATCTTTGTTATGGATTTGAATGTCTAATCTAATTTTATAACAACTTATAAAAAAAATAGACATGCATTGCATCCATGACATTCAACAAAGGAATTCATAATTTAATATAACACTTATATTAAACATTTAGGAACCCTAAACATGCATACTATATATTATAACTATTTATAACATATATCCAATGCATGTAACATGCTTCATATGGTGGGATTTTAAATCTACATGACATACAATATGCACATATATGTTACAATTTAAATATAACATATATTACATGCATAAGTATTTAAACAACACTGATATGGTTTAACTTTGGCATCCTAAGCAAGCAAAAATAACTAAATTATTACAAAATAGGTAAAAAAACAGCTCCAAATTCATTATAGACTGCACGAACTGACCCAAACCAGACCTCCAAAGCTCTAAATTAGGCTGAACCAAACTCCAAGGGGCTAAACCAGAGCAGAAGAAGCCAGATGGTCGAATCGGTTGTCTCTTACGCGAACCAGCTCATGCACACGTGCGTTGCTGGGCTGGGATGAACAACGTTGCAACGCTCCAACCCAACGTTGCAATACTGTGGGCTGAAGATGAGTAGCATTGCAACGCTCTATGGGCAGCGTTGCAACGATGCCTAGCAGAAGCTTCCTCTCCAGTTTTTGCTACTGTCCTTGCTTGCTTTCAGCTTTGATTATGACCTACTTTTGACTCTATTGACTCCAATCACATTACAGACTCTAGAGAACACATATAAGCTCATTAAACAAGAGCCAATTACAAATTTAACAACTGAATCAAAGAGAAATCTAATGCCAAATTCGATTGAAGCACCATATCAGTCATCAAACATGCAATCATAGAAATTCACCCATCAAACTCAAATTAACATTAATTGAATGCTTAAATCACGCTCCGATACCAATTGATAGGATAAACTAATATGCAATAGAAGGATTCAAAATCAATAAACACTATAATTACACTTAATCTGAGTTCTAAAAAGCATGCAAAACCAATTTTTACAGAAAGGGTTCAAGAAGTTGTACCTTTGATGAATTCTCCAAATCTAAGCTACTTCCATGTATTGCATAAATCAACCATCAAATAGAACATTCTCATTGTGGAAAAAACCTTTATTACTTATATCTTGAATGCCCAAAGATACTTTTTTCTTCTGAGTGGGCACCAAATTCGCTTCTAGAACAGTTTGGGAACCTTCATTTGGTGGCAAATTATTATCGAAGGAGAAGAGCCTGAATCCAGACATCGTGGGAGTTAAAAGGAAGAATGGAGGAAAGGCATTGGAGTTTATAGCTGGAGTGTAAACCCCAAACCCTATTTTCCCTACCTAAATATGCTAGCTAATGAGTTAAGTAAGTTTAAGCTTAAGCTACTATAATGTCTGTAGGGAAAAGCATGTGAATGATGGAAGAGGAAAGGAAAAGTTCTAAGTATTGAAAAATGCTGCCTTAGGTGGTAAGGTGTTTGGCCCTAGCAAGTGGAAATTTGACTAAGTATGGGAACTAGGCGTGAATGCCATAAGGCGTTGGTGTGAGGACTTAGTGGGCGATGGCTTTGCCGTATGGAGGTTAGGCGAGCACCTAGAAGAGTTAGTCTTTTTGGCAAAGTATTGGTCGTATGAAGACACCAAACGATGAGCAAGTTGCGCACGACAAGGCAAGGCATGAGACCCTATCAACCCTAGGATGAACGCCAAGACAGTGAGTGACTAAGAATGTTTTCCAAATTTTTTAGTAAATCTATGTTTTACTTGAAAGTTATTTTCATGCTTGCTCACTTTATAAGAAATTTTCCAAGCAAACCAATTTTCTAAGTTATGAAATGCATGCTAGTCTATAAAGTTTATGAAGCATGTATTCAGTAAAGTTGATTAACGCATGCCAAGTTCTTATAAGAAAGTTTATGTAGCATGTTTAAAGTAATAAGTACTTAGTTACTTGAAGCATTCGTTAGATTTTCATGATTAAGAGATTTTGATGCTTATAGCCAAGCTCATGTTATTATGTTTTAAGCATATGTGCTCTTAATGTTTACAAGCATGCGTTAGAAAGTGATGTTCTTATGAAAAGCTATGTTAAGGCTATATTTATGATACCATGTTTTCAATAAGCATGTTTCAATGAAAGTTTTTGTTTAAAATTATGTTATGCTCGATACTGAAGGACATTGAGAAGGTATCAAGGAATATTTTTATAGTAAGTCGATCTGAAGGACATTGAGAAGGTATCAAGGTCTAATGAGGCTACTACGAAATATTTACTCATGGGTGCCGTCTATAAACTTGTTACATGAAAGTTCAAAAGATTCTGAAAATTGGTATGAATTTGTTAAAAATGCAACTTTTTCTGCTTTTATAGTAAGCCGATACCAAAGGACATTGATAGGGTATCAAGGGCTGTTTAGTATTGAACCCGATACTGAAGAACTCTGAGAAAGTATCCGGGTAGTAGTACTTAAGGCATGTGTTGGATTTTATGTCCTAAAACTTGCAGTTTATAAAGTTAAACATTTTCTTTTATCAATAAAGATGTTATTTGACATTTATTCAATAAAGTTGTTGAATATCTAAATTTCACTTGTAAAGACTAAATCCAATAAACTAAGATCCATGGCTATTATATGAATACTGAACTTTATGTAGAGACATAAAGATGGATCAAGTTCAAGTAAATAGCCAAAATGGTCTATAGTATATGAATAAGGTTGGGTACCTTATTCTGGTAACACTATCGAAGGCGGCTCACTCTATAGTTGTTACAATTTGTTGTAAGGTGCTTGATAACGGGCAGAAATGCACGTTATCGTAGTACTAAGTTCTTAAACAATATTGGATTGCGTTGATGAAATATGTTAAATTGCGTCCATTAAGCATAAATTCTATAATATTTCGGTCGCATGTGTCCAACTCATTAGAGTAGTTGATCTTTACATTTTTGTGTAGAATATGCGTTAATGCAATGCAGAGATTGCGATCATAGGAATACATTGGTTGAGCGCAACTTCATCGCAAGACTTTGCGTTGATCGTGCTCACAAATAATTCACCCAAGAAGAATCACCACAACTTGGTCAACGCAACATGGTGGGCGCATCCGGGTGAAGGGACAATTAAGAGCGATGGGACAGAAAGCTGATGACAATCGGATCCAAAATAAGTTGACAGCCGATAACGGTCACGAAGTACATTCACCTTTATCGGTGACAGTTATCCGGCACATCAGTTAGGAATTAAAGCTGTCCCATCTGTACAACTGGGAGAGAGAAGCCACATTTCACCATTAATGCCCTATAAATACCAAGCGTATTCTTCAGAGAAGGGGTTAAGCAGTCAATTACTTCATCACTTTACAAGTTCACGCCTCTGTTCATAGTTTCTTTCATTTTAAGGTGGACGCGAGGAAGAAAGTATGCCGGTAGATCGTTCAGGTAAGCTTGGGAGAGCACCAGAAGCTTCAAAGACAGGGAGAGGGCCAATGCCTGCGGAAGCAGGAATATCTTTAGGCCATAATAGAGATCCCAATGTAAAAAAGCCTTGGTCAGCAAGGAATTGCTACCAGGCTCTCTACCCTAAACTTCCATTGGCATTTTGTACTTAACGTATTTATAAGAATGGAATTTCTTTCTCTATATCTGTCCACTCTCTGTGATTCACGCATGAGTAACTAAATTAGTTGAATGGGTTGAGAAGCATTTAGCTAGCACAACTAGGGAGTCTTCATTCTTTGTGATTATCTTGTTTATGTATGCTTCATTCGTTCTTTAGGGATACTTGAGAGGGTAGTCTAAGGACAAGATCTAGACTTGGAAAGGTCAAGTTAGAATCTAGGTTTGGAAGAACAAGATTAGAACACATAAATGAGAGATAGGCGCTTAGAAATGAGCACTATTTGTTATTAATGCATCACATGCATCTTAGTGATAAGATATAATTGTATGCGGTCACCTTGTTTTATGCATTCTGCATCAACGCATAGGACAAGAGTAGAGACTTAGGGATAAGCTCTATGGACATTTTGCATTCAACACATGCGTCCTAGACTTAGGAGCACCGCATTTACATTGGAAAATGACCTCCTGTGCATGGTAGTAACATGATCGCATGGTCTGACACATTCCCAAGTAACGCTAGCTAAAGATCTTCTCAATCCGTTCATCGCATACTCATTGCATCTATCAACACAACTTTCATTTCTCAAATCCGCCACATTTATTCATTCATTTTTAATAAATGCAATCAACAACCAAACACTTTATTTAATTTTCCCGATTACCGCAAAGTTTTCATAAAAAAAAAATCATCAACACAATCTATTTTCACAAGTCCTTACATTTGACCTTGGACTTATCAGGAAACTCAGAGGAATTTACACTTGGATTCCGCTGGGGAAACTCGAGTACACAACGCAATCCATCAACGCATATCATCCATATTTCCACTTAATAAAATAACGCATCATGTTTTTGGCGCCGTTGCCGGGGACTTAGGCAAAATAGTTTGCTAATGGTAATTTTTTTTATTTCTTTGTAGGACTCTCAATCTCTGGCGAATATGACCCGAAGATTGAGAGGACTTTTAGACGAAGATTGAGAGACCGCCAACAGCAACCATAATCCGATAAAGAAGAGATGGCGGAGCAGCCTAGAGGAAGAGCACCGCATTTACATTGGAAATGACTTGCTGTGCATGGTAGTAACATGATCGCATGGTTTGACACATTCCCAAGTAACGCTAGATAAAGATCTTCTCAACTCGTTCATCGCATACTCATTGCATCTATCAACGCAACTTTCGTTTCTCAAATCCGCCACATTTATTCATTCCTTTTTAATAAATGCAATCAACAACCAAATACTTTATTTAATTTTCCCGATTACCGCAAAGTTTTCATAAAAAAAAATCATCAACGCAATCTATTTTCACAAGTTCTTATGTTCGACCCTGGACTTACCAGGAAACTCAGAGGAATTTACACTTAGATTCCGCTGGGGAAACTTGAGTACACAACAAAATCCATCAATGCATATCATCCATATTTCCAGTTAATAAAATAATGCATCATGTTTTTGGTGCCATTTTCGGGGACTTAGGCAAAATAGTTTGATAACGGTAATTTTTTTGATTTCTTTGCAAGACTCTCAATCTCTGGCGAATTATGACACGGAGATTGAGAGGACTTTTAGACAAAGATTGAGAGACCGCCAACAGCAACCACAATCCGATAAAGAAGAGATGGGGGAGCAACCTAGAGGAGGAGCACTGCATTTACATTGGAAAATGACTTGCTATGCATGGTAGTAACATGATCGCATGGTCTAACACATTCCCAAGTAACGCTAGCTAAAGATCTTCTCAACCCATTCATCGCATACTCATTACATCTATCAATGCAACTTTCGTTTCTCAAATCCGCCACATTTATTCATTGCTTTTTAATAAACGCAATCAATAACCAAACACTTTATTTAATTTTTCCGATTACCGCAAAGTTTTCATAAAAAAAAAAAATCATCAACGCAATCTATTTTCACAAGTCCCTGTGTTCGACCCTAGACTTACCAGAAAACTCAGAGGAATTTACACTTGGATTCCGCTAGGGAAACTTGAGTGCACAACGCAATCCATCAACGTATATCATCCATATTTCCACTAACACATCAAGTTTTTGGCGCCGTGATAATAATGTCATGGCGAATTTGATTATGTTGGCAAACGATTACAATAGGCCCATTAGGCACTATGCATCGCCAAACCTCTATGATTTCTCTCCGAGAATCATGAGGCCTGCCTTCGACGGAAGTAGATTCAAAATGAAACTGGTGATGCTGCAGATGATCCAGACTGCAGGTCAATTCGGAGGAAGGCGTGGCGAGGACCCGCACGCCCACCTCCGAATTTTTATTGAAACCTGCAATACTTTTGTGTTCCCAAGCATCTCTACTGAAGAAGTTCGACTAACGTTGTTCCCATTTTCTCTATTGATCAGGCTAGGAAATGGGCTTATTCGCTCGAACCTAGAGAGATTACTTCTTGAGAGCAGGTAGTGGAGAAATTCATGAAAACGTATTTTCCACCTACTGAGAATGCAAAACGAAGAAAGCTTATCACAAATTTTGAACAAGATATGGACGAATCGCTCAGCAATGCCTGGGTAAGGTTTAAAAGGTTGGTCCGAGATTGTCTGAATAATGGGCTACCAGATTGTCTTCAAAGGGAAATTTTCTATCACGATTTGAATCCCGCTTCGCAGACCGTTGCCAATGCGGCAACCGTTGGTGGTCTGCTTGACAAAACTTACGATGAGGCGAAGAATATCCTGGATCGCATCTCTAAAAATATGAAGATTGGAGGGAGAGTGACCAAAGATTGAGATTTAAAGATTCTGACGCAAATAATGGTGCTATTGTTTCATTACAAACCAAATGACCGTAATGATGAATTTGATTCAAGGAATGGAGATCAGCAGCCCAATACCGCAAGGTGGGCAAATTAATGCAATAAGTCAAAAAATCGCAAGGTGTGTGACTTGTGGTGATGGGCATGTGATGGAAGATTGCTCGCAAAATCCACAATCTGTATATTTTGTAAAGAATTACCCTTTTTCAAACACTTACAACCCCAGGTGGAGAAACCACCCCTTGCTTGGAAGAATCAACAACAAAATTTTCAATTTGTGGCGCAAAAAGAAGAGCCACCAGGGTTCTTCCCACGCAACAATGGTGAACAGAGAAACCAAGCAAATAGCTCACAACAACCAATGCAATCTTCTTCTCTAGAGAGCCTGTTGAAGCAATATATAGAGAAAAATGTGACAGTTCTTCAAAGTCAGGCTACGTCCATCCGCAACCTCGAATTGCAAAGGGCTAGATTGCGAGTGAGCTGAAAAGTAGACCGCAAGGGGCGCTGCTAAGTTCTATCGAACTTCCACGCAACCCAGGGAGATCAGGTGAGAAGCAATGTCAGGTTGTGACATTGCACAGTGGGAAGACTGTGGAGGGAGAAAAAAAGAAGCATAGTAGAACAGCTTCCATCGCAACTGAGCCCAAGATTGCAGTCATGCAAGAAGAATAAAGAGAAAATGAAGTAGAGGAACCTAAGGTTGCGTTGACCTCAAAGTCAAATTAAACGGGAACCGTGAAAGTCCAGTTACCACCTTTCCCTTAGAGGCTAAGAAAGAAGAAAAACGAAGAGGTACAATACCAATGCTTCTTATCTATGTTAAAGCAATTACATGTTAACATTCCTTTTAGTGAAGCGATTGAGAAAATGCCTGCCTATGCCAAGTTTCTGAAGGACATGGTAACCAGGAAAAGAGGCACTGGAAAATTTGCCACGGTGGCATTAACGCAAAGTTCCAAACCCATTATCCCACCGAAGATGAGCGATCCTGGGAGCTTCACTATTCCTTGCTCCATAGGAGGACTCTATATTGGGCAAGCCCTGTGTCATTTGGAGGCCAACATAAATTTGATGTCCCTGTCAATTTTTAGACAATTAAATGTGAGGCAACTCGTGCCCACATCAGTGACTCTCCATTTGGCTGACAGGTCTCTAGTTCATCCAGAAGGTAAGGTGAAGGATGTTGATCACGATTGATAAATTTATTTTGCCAGCTGACTTCATCATCTTAGACTATGTGGCCGATAAAGATGTGCCCATCATTTTGGGGTGACCTTTCCTATCAACGGGTCGTGCTCAAATTGATGTGCACAAGGGAGAAATCACTTTGAGCATAAATGGACAGAAGCTCAAATTTAACATAATTCGTTCCATGAAATTCTCGGATGAGAAAGACCTGCATGATTCTGATGATGACCTGAATTCGATTGAAGAAGAAAAGTCTGATGAAGAGTATGAAGAAGCGGATGCTAGCACATTCGTTATTGTCTGCAATGCAATCGCAACAAAAAAAAAACAAGGAAGAAGAAATGATCGCAACGCAAGAAATAGAGCCGACGGAAGAAAGAAAAACAACAAAACCTTCCCTCGTGGAACCACCAACACTTGAGTTAAAGACCTTACCAACCCATTTGAAGTAAGCATTTCTAAGGAAGAATGAAAAGCTGCCAGTGATAATTTCCTCTGCGCTCAACGAAGATCAAGAGAATGCATTGATGAGCATTCTCAAGAAACATATGTGAGCAATTAGCTGGATGCTTGCTGACATTAGAGGAATTAGCCCCGTATACTGCATGCACCACATTCGTCTTGAGGACGACCACAAAGCAACTATTGAAAATCAGCGCAGACTTAACCCTACGATGAAGGAGGTCATTAAGAAGGAGATTATCAAATGGCTGGATGTGGGCATTATCTATCCTATTGCAGATAGCACGTGGGTCAGCCCCATGCAATANCAAATGGCTGGATGTGGGCATTATCTATCCTATTGCAGATAGCACGTGGGTCAGCCCCATGCAATATGTGCTGAAGAAGGGCGGAATGACGATAGTCCCAAATGAGAAAAATGAATTAATACCACAAAGAACCATCACTGGATGGCGCATATGTATGGACTACCGCAACTTGAATGCGACCACAAAGAAAGATCACTTCCCTCTGCCATTCATCGATCAAATGCTAGACAGACTAGTAGGGAATGATTTTTATTGCTTCTTGGATGGATATGTTGGGTACAATCGAATCATGATAGCTCATGAAGACCAAGACAAGACCACATTCACCTACCCATATGGGACATTCGCTTTTTGCCGCATGTCGTTTGGCCTCTGCAATGCACTAAGCACGTTCCAGAGGTGCATGATGGCGATCTTTTCAAATTTTCTCAAGGGCTTAGTGGAAATATTTATGGATGACTTCTCTGTTTATGGGAACACTTATGAAGTCTGTCTGGCCAATTTGTAGAAAATTCTGAAAATATGTGAAGAGACGAACCTGGTGCTCAATTGGGAAAAATGTCACTTCATGGTGAAAGAGGGTATAGTGTTGAGACATAAGGTCTCCCGAGAAGGGTTGGAGGTGGACAAAGCAAAGATTGAAGCAATTGAAAAACTCCCACCTCCAACCAGCGTGAAGGCTGTGCAAAGCTTCTTGGGGCATGTTGGATTCTATAGACGATTTGTTAAGGACTTTTCTAAAATAGTACGACCACTGAGTGCGTTATTAGAGGCGGACAAGAAATTTGAGTTTGACAACAACTGCCTCAATGCATTCAGAGTATTAAAAGATGTTGTTGATTACCGCTTCCATACTAATTGCGCTGGATTGGGCAACGCCATTTGAAATCATGTGCGATGCAAGTGGGTATGCGATGGGGGCTGCATTAGCACAAAAGAAGAAAACTATTTTGCACCCCATCGCAATATGCGAGTAAAACTCTAAACCTTGCTCAAATAAATTATACTACCACTGAAAAAGAACTCCTGGCTGTGATTTTTGTGTTGGACAAATTCAGGGCATATCTGTTGGGAAAAAGGTGCTCATTCACACTGATCACTCGAAAATCAAATATTTGATGACAAAAAGAGACGCAAAGCCGAGATTGATCAGATGGGTTCTCCTCCTTCAAGAATTCGATATTGAAATAATTGATCGGAAGGGGATAGAGAATCAAGTTGCGGATCACTTGTCCAGATTGGAAGATCCTGAGGTTGACCGCAATGAATCTGAGGTGAGTGTCGTGTTCCCGGATAAGCAGCTGCTCCACATAGAAGAATTGCCCTGGTATGTGGACTTCGTTAATTATTTGGCTTGTGAACAATTTCCTGAAGATTACACCTATCATCAATGGAAGAAGCTTAAGCATGAATGCAAACACTATTATTGGGATGAGCCGAATCTGTATAGAAGAGGTGCAGACCAAATCATTCGATTATGCGTACCAAATGCTGCTCAACAACGCATATTGTCACAGTGCTGCGATTCGCCATATAGAGGGCACTTTGGAGGGCAACACACTACAGCTAAAATTTTGCAAAGTGGATTCTTTTGGCCTCCATTATTTAAGGATGCTGTTGACTATGCAATGAAATGTGATTGGTCACTGGCAACATTTCATGGAAAAACGCAATGCCAATGAACACTATCTTGGAGCTAGAATTATTTGACGTCTGGGGGATTGATTTCATGGGACCATTTCCTCCTTCGTATTGCAAGCATTATATCTTATTGGCTGTTGATTACGTTTTCAAATGGGTAGAGGCAATTGCATGCGTCACAAGTGATGCGGCGGTAGTCTCCCAGTTCCTCAAGAAAAATATTTTCACTCGTTTTGGCACTCCTCGTCCATTATAAGTGATGAAGGATCACACTTTGCAACCACAATATAAAGGAGCTGCTGCGCAAGTACAATATCCTTCACAAAGTGGCCAACGCATACCATCTGAAATAAATGGTCAGGCTGAAGTGTCCAATCGTGAAATTAAATTGATATTTGAAAAGGTAGTAAAACCTTCACGGAAGGATTGGGCAATGAAGCTTGATGATGTGTTGTGGGCATACCAAACCGTATTTAAAACACCAATAGGTATATCCCCCTATGCGTTGGTATTTGGCAAGGTGTGTTATTTGCCTTTAAAGATGGAGTATAAAGCATTGTGGGCGATCAAAAAACTAAATTTTGATTTGAAGAAAGCAGGGGAAGCGCGAAAACTGCAGCTGGTCGAGCTAGACGAATGGAGGGTCAACGCATATCAGAATGCGAATATTTATAAAGAGCGCACCAAGCGCTGGCATGATCAACGCATATGCGCTAGAAACCTCTAAGTCGGGCAAAAGGTCTTACTTTTCAATTTGAGATTACGGCTCTTCCCAGGAAAATTAAAATCGCACTGGTCTGGTCCCTTTATCATCAAAGAAATATTTCCACATGGTGCAGTGGAACTGATCACCAAGGATGGTAGCCGAACATTTAAAGTTAATGGACAACAGATAAAGGCTTATTACAGAGGAGATTTCCAGCCAGAAACAATCTTCGCAAAGTTGAAAAACCTGGACTGTCCCTTACTCAACTCTTGAACATTTAACTTTTCGTCATTTTACTATTTCCAGTATTTCACTTATTTCTCTTAAAAAAAAAAAAGAACTTGTTGTTTTGTTTTTAAAATCATTTGACCCTCTCTTTGTCTGTTTACAAGGATTAAGGCACAAGATTGTGAAGAAGCAAATGATCTCACTCCATCACCGCAATCCATAAGAGTAGTGATCACCGAAAGGATGGATGCATCAATACGCAATGCGGGCGTGATAACTTATAGAAATACAAGTTATTTATACTAATTTATTTAGATATTGCTGCCAAAAGAAAGGAAAGTTGCGTCAATTGTATAGAAATTAGCTAAGAAATGCGAGAATTATAAATTGTCGTCAATACACCCACTGACACCATTGCGATGGTAGAAAAGAATATTTCAAGTCTGTTTTGTAGGAAATCAAGTCATCGCATGTGTTCAAGGATCAAGATAAAAAGAACAACGCATCTACGTCGCATTGCGCTCACCATTTAGGAATGAATAGACGATCAACGCAATGACGGCGCATGCGACAATCGATCAAGAGTTAAGCGATCAACGCAATCTCAACTGCATGCGGTAATAAAAAACAACACCGCATGCGGTGCTAAACGATCGAAAATGTAAAAGAGTAATGCAAATGCGGAGAATTCTGACACGTGTACAGCTGACCGTTGTGCATTTCTGACGGGATTGATTGCGTAACAGAAGGAATATTCACTCCACCATTTTAGGAACTGCCTTAATAATAAAGTGGGGACCACAAGCAGAGAGTCAAAGTTGAGCCTATAAATAGCTCCGACAATTCCACTGAAAGGAATATATAAGAGGCTTGCTGATCTGAGAGAGAGACTGGTTGAGCGCGACTAATCGAAGTAGATCCGGGAAGAATTAAGAGACAAGGCCGAGAGGTGAGTCTCCGAGAAAAGAATCCTTCTGATCCCCGTCGTTGAAGCTTTGTACGAAGGTCACACCTACTAGACGAGCAAGCCTGAGAGGAAGCTCTTCTGTTCATCCATTCAACACGCCGACAAGCAAAACCTCCGTTCAGATCTGTGTCAAGATGTTGACATTCTTTTGTATTTGTTTCTATCTCTTTATCACCACTTGTACTCATCTTCTTAATCTTTATCATTCACACCATGTATCAGATGCTTAATCGTAGTATTAATTGTTATGATTGTTTCCATTATCATCTCTCTGTCTATTTTCGTTCATCCATGTTTCACTTTTTCCATGATGTTTTCTTAATCCCCTAGTTTTAAGAATTAAGCAAGTAAAAAATTTGATAAGAAATAATTATGTTTAGCTAAGGCATGCTAGACGACATCTTCACCTGTGAGAGTAGAAGTGGTAAATGCCATTCCGCCTCTCGAGAGAGGGTTGGGAGAATGGCGTTAACTAAAGCGAGAAGTACTTCCAGAGATGGAAGCAACCTTGCGTTCATCACATTCATCCCTGTTTCACCATAGAGATGTGGGAACGCGGCCGATTACCAAGAGATGTACACCAAGGGAAAACGGAACCTTAGTTACATCTTTAACGTAATTAATAAACTTGCGATGTTTTTACTAGTTATCCTTTCTATTTCTGATTCGTCCATAAAGACTTGCCATCGCATACCACGATCCTTTGTATAAACTTCATAGTCAGTCCCGAACTCAGTATCATGTATATCATGTATCTTGTATCTTGTATCTTTTATCACATTAGCTTAGGTTTATTTTCATCGCAATTTATTTTATTAACGTAACTTTTGTTTATCTGCACAATTTTACTTTATCGCAATTTACTTTCTTGTACAAACACACAATCTCTATTAATTGTAAAAATCGGTCGCATATATCACAAATGTAACACATTAACAACAACAATCCCTGTGTTCGACCTCAGATTACTCTGGGAAACTTGCATTGGAATTATACTTGGTTTCAGTGCAAGGAAACTTGTGACAATGCATTACTCCATAGCATACTACAAGCATATAGTTAACAACGCATCTATCTAGAAGTAGTATCGCATAAAGTGTGCATAAGCATAACACAGAATCCACATTCCATTTCCATCTTTACATCATCAAGTTTATGGCAACATGAGCTTGTATCATATTCATCATTGTCCATTTGCTTTAAAGACACACGCAATTTAGACTGTTACGAGTTTATAGCACCGTTGTCGGGGACATGAGCTTGTATCATGCATCATATATTGTAGTGCGCATGCTTAAAATTGAATCATCAAATTCAAGTCAACAAGTTTATGGCACCATTGCCAGGGATTGGTAACGGTTATTATTGAGTACGCTTGTGATATTTTGCAGGAGAAATCTCTTTGTCCTAACTGTTTATCACGAAGAGCAGTCTGACGGTTTATGAGTATTGGAACTGAACCAGAATTCGAAGCTGACCCAGAGATCGAGCATACATTTCGCACAAGGGCACGTCAAAACAGAGCAAGGCGAAAGAGAGCCAACATGGCAAAAAACCACAATAATAATGAGGCACCCGAAGTGGATCAATGGGTAAGCCGGCCAGCACAAGATCCCGTTTTTCTTGCTGCTGACCGCAACATCCCAATGAGGAACTACGCGACACCTAATCTGTATGACTTCTCGCCTGGAATTTCACATCCGATAGTTGAAGAGAATGCAAGATTCGAGATTAAACTGGTCATGCTCCAAATGATTCAGAATACGGGGCAATTTGGTGGTCTGCAAGGTGAAGACCCACATGCCCATCTGACCAGTTTTGTCGAGTTGTGCGGTAACTTCTCCATACCTGGCGTTACCCCAGAAGGTATCAGACTTTACCTCTTCCCTTACACCTTGAGGGATGAGGCTAAGAGGTGGGCTCATTCACTGGAGCCAAATGAAATAACTTCTTGGGATCAGTTGGTTGAACGGTTTATGAAGAAGTTCTTCCCTTCGGCAATTAACGCATAAAGATGTAAGGATGTGCTGAACTTTGAATAGATGGATAACGAGACTCTCAGCATCGCCTGAGTGCGATTCATAAGATATCGAGGAATGCTTTTTTGATACCATGTTTTCAATAAGCATGTTTCAATGAAAGTTTTTGTTTAAAATTATGTTAAGCTCGATACTGAAGGAATGTTTTTATAGTAAGTCGATACTGAAGTACATTGAGAAGGTATCGAGGGATGCTTTTATAGTAAGTTGATACCAAAGAACATTGATAAGGTATCGAGGGCTGTTTAGTATTGAACCCGATACTAAAGTACTCTGAGAAGGTATCCGGGTAGTAGTACCTAAGGTATGTGTTCGGTTGTATGTCCTAAAACTCATAGTTTATAAATTAAACATTTTCTTTTATCAATAAAGATGTTATTTGACATTTATTCAATAAAGTTGTTGTTGAATATCTAAATTGCACTTGTAAAGACTAAATCCAATAAACTAAGATCCATGCTATTATATGAATACTTGAACTTTATGTAGAAACATAAAGATGGATCAAGTTCGAGTAAATAGCCAAAATGGTCTATAGTATATGAATAAGGTTGGGTACCTTATTTTGGTAACACTATCGAATGCGGCCCACTCTGTAGTTGTTACAATTTGTTGTAAAGTGCTTGATAACGGGCAGAAATGAACGTTATCATAGTACTAAGTTCTTAAACAATGTTGGATTGCATTGATGAAATATGTTAAATTGCGTCCATTAAGCATAAATTCTATAATATTGAGGTCGCATGTGTCCAACGCATTAAAGCAGTTGATCTTTACATTTTTGTGTAGAATATACGTTAACGCAATGCAGAGATTGCGATCATAGGAATACATTGGTTGGGCGCAACTTCACCGCAAGACTTTGCGTTGATCGTGCTCGCAAACATTCGCCCAAGAAGAATCACCGCCGCAACTTGGTCAACGCAACGTGGTGGGCGCATCTAGGTGAAAGGACAATTAAGAGCGATGGGACAGAAAGCTGACGGCAGTCAGATCCAAATTAAGTTGACAGCCGATATGGTCACAAAGAACATTCAGTTTTATCAGTGACAATTATCCGGCGCATTAGTCAGGAATTAAAGTTGTCCCATCTTTACAACCGGGAGAGAGAAGCCGGATTTCACCATTGATGCCCTATAAATACCAAGCGTATTCTTCAGAGAAGGGGTTAAGCAGTTGATTACTTCATCACTTTACAAGTTCACGCCTCTGTTTATAGTTTCTTTCATTTTAAGGCGGACGCGAGGAAGAAAGTGTGTTGGTAGATCGTTCCGGTAAGCTTGGGAGAGTACCAGAAGCTTCAAAGATAGGGAGAGGGCCGACGCCTGTGGAAGTAGGAATATCTTTAGGCCAGAATAGAAATCCCAGTGTAAAAAAGCCTCGGTCAGCAAGGAATTGCTACCAGGCTCTCTACCCTAACTTCCATTGGCAGTTTGTACTTAACGTATTTATAAGAATGGAATTTCTTTCTCTATATCTATCCACTCTCTGTGATTCACGCATGAGTAGCTAAATTAGTTGAATGGGTTGAGAAGCATTTAGCTAGCAAAACTAGGGAGTCTTCATTCTTTGCGATTATCTTGTTTATGTATGCTTCATTCGTTCTTTAGGGATACTCGGGAGGGTAGTCTAAGGACAGGATCTAGACTTGGAAAGGTCAGGTCAGAATCTAGGTTTGGAAGAACCAGATTAGAAATGCATAAACGAGAGATAGGCACTTAGGAATGAGCACTATTTGTTATTAACGCATCGTATGCATCTTAGCAATAAGATATAATTTTATGTGGTCACCTTGCTTCATGCATTCTGCATCAACGCATAGGACAAGAGTAGAGACTTAGGGATAAGCTCTATGGACATTTTGCATTCAACACATGCGTCCTAGACTTAGGAGCACCGCATTTACGTTGGAAAATGACTTGTTGTGCATGGTAGTAACAATATCGCATGGTCTGACACATTCCCAAGTAACGCTAGCTAAAGATCTTCTCAACCCGTTCATCGCATATTCATTGCATCTATCAATGCAACTTTCGTTTCTCAAATCCGCCATATTTATTCATTCCTTTTTAATCAACGCAATCAACAACCAAACATTTTATTTAATTTTCCCGATTACCGCAAAGTTTTCATTAAAAAAAATTCATCAACGCAATCTATTTTCACAAGTCCCTGTGTTCGACCCTGGACTTACCAGGAAACTCAGAGGAATTTACACTTGGATTCCGCTGGGGAATCTTGAGTGCACAACGCAATCCATCAACGTATATCATCCATATTTTCACTTAAATAAAGCATCAGTGCTACAAACGATGTGATCCTAATTTGTTCATGTATTGGTATGAGGAGTGGGGGCATCCTATTATGGATGATATGCGTTGATGTATTGGATGATAATTAAATGTTCATGTATTGGATATTGGAGAGTTTAGCCAATAATTAAACGTTGATGTATTGGCTTATTTCTTGGGGCATCCTAATTTGTTCATGTATTGGATATAATTAAATGTTTAATTTATTGAAATTAAACGAAATTGGAGAGTTTATAGTATTTAAATATTGATTACATGAATAAGATTCATGTGTAAAGTAGCTATTTGATTAATTTAATATTTGATATTAAATTATTATTTATTTAATTAAAATTGTTTCATTAATTAAAATCAATTTTTTTTAATTTTCAATTCAGCTTTAAAAATTGAATTTCAAATTTGATTTAATTTTGAATTAAATCAATAATAAAATTGAAATATAATTTGATAGTGGAGATTTCCAATCTTTAGAAATTTGAAGTGTTATCTTCTTAATACACCACCTAGTCCACTTTAATCTTCCAATTGAAGTGTCAATTGGATTCCTAACTCAGTGGATGCATGTATTAGATACATAAAAGGTTGAATTTTCAGAGATGAAGCTGATGAAATTGCTGGAAATTTGAGAATTTCTGGAAATACTTTTTCCTCACAAAAACCCTCTCAAATTCCCTTCACAATTCACTTCAACCTTGAGTTCCACTATTCAATTAAACTAAGAAAAGTGAAGTTTAATTGCATAAATAAACCGTCAAATAGAACATTCTCATTGTGGAAAATACCTTTATTACTTACATCTTGAACGTCCAAAGATACTTCTTTCTTCTGAGTGGGCACCAAATTTGCTTCGGGAACAGTTTGGGAATCTTCGTTTGGTGGCGAATTTTTATTGAAGGAGAAAAGCCTGAATCGAGACGTCGTGGGGGCTGAAAGGAAGAACGAAGGAACGACATTGGAGTTGATAGCAAAAGTGTAATCCCCAAACCCTATTTTCCCAACCTAAATATGCTAATTAATGTGTTAAGTAAGTTTAAGCTTAAGCTACTGTAATGTTTGTAGGGAAAAGCATGTGAATTATGAAAGAGGAAAGGAAAATTTCTAAGTATTGAAAAAATGTTGCCTCAGGTGGTAAGGTGTTTGGCCCTAGCAAATGGAAATTTGACTAAGTATGAGAACTTCTGTTTATTCGGGATTATCCTTAGATTTGCATATGTGAGGATTGGCTCGACAGCGTTGACTCAATAAGCCTCACATTTCAAGGGTAAGATTGGGTAGACAGCTGGGGACATAAGGTGCAAGATGGAATACCTACCTGATTCAGGGATAGAAGAAAGGTTGTTCTCTTAAGTGCTGAATCTAGGTCTTGAACAAAGGGCCCCACTCTCTCATTGGCCTGAGAGGGATTCAGTTTAGTGATTGGATCATAAACCAATTGTTCATTAGAGGATCAGTGGAACTTAAGGAGAAAGATGTAATTTTGGGGGTAAAAACAACATTTGACCCAACCGTTATTACGAACAACCTGTGAAGGATTGAATTACTAATTATGATTAAATCAAGTGGACACAAATATATCTACAGTGAGAAGAGTACAACTATTGAGCTATAGTGGTGTGACTCGGTAGTTAACGAATATTGATTAATTTGATTTAAAGAGTTTAGCCAATTAATCTCAAATCGTTGGAGCTCATGATGTGTAGATCCATAAGGTCCCTTTACTAGCTCGTAAAACATGAACACCTTGGATTAGTAAATTAAGTGAATTTGAAATAAGTCTCCCATTTCAGGGGTAAGATCGGGTGGATAGCTGGAAACATAGGGTGCAAGACAAAATTCACTCCTACCTGTTATAGGGTGGGGTAAGGTGCCCCACCCTTTCCTTGGCCCAAGAGGGATTCGGTTTATAGGTTGGACCTTAAACTAATTGTTCATTAGAGGATCAGTGGAACTTAAGGAACAAGATGTAGTCTTGGGGGTAAAATTTTTTTTATAACCCAGCCGAGATTACGAACAACCTATGAAAGATTAGCTTACTAATCATGGTTATATCAAATGGACACAAATATATCTAGTGTGAGGGGAATGCAACTATGGGACTATAGTAGAATGACTGTTAGTTAACAAATGTTGATTAGCTCTGTCTAAAGAGTTTAGCTAGCTAATCTCGGATCGTTGGAGCCCATGATATATAGGTCTATTAGGTTCCCCTACTAGCTCATATGGAATAAACTTAGAACAGTATGATAGAATAATTCGAATTGATCGAATTAGGTGAAGAGAGAGAAACCGACAAGTATATGTGATATAGTGGTCGGGTTTTTCAGTTTAGAGATACAGCTTTAATATTTAAATGTGATTTAAATATCAAGAATATGAATATGTTCATATTCGAAAGCTAAAAAATAATGGAAATGGTCAAAGATGTAAAAAGTAAAGAGTTGACTTTTGACTTTGAAAAGTCAAACTTTGGCCGACCTTATATTCAAATGTGATTTGAATTTCGAGAAAATGAATGCGGATTCATGCTCGGGAGGTTAAAATTAGTCAACCGAAAAAAATAATAAAAAGTCAAAATATTGACTTTTTGGTCAAAGTTTGACTTTGACCAAATGAGTATTTTGCCCTTTGACTATAGTTAGTGGAAAAATCCAAACTTTTGTTGGATAATTTCACTAACAAAATAGTGGGCTAAGTGTTGGCTTATAGTGGAGACATTAAGCCCACTAAGATAGTGGATTATAGGTGTTGGGTTTTTATGGATTTGGTTCATGTAATTGTTGTATGGCTTTTTTCTATAAATTGAGCCTTTTAATTTAGTTGAAAAACTTTTTCCATTTTGCCAAAAGAGTTTTCTAAATTTGGGCTAGAAAATTCTCTTTTCTTTGAGTGAAATAAAAACCCAAACCCAAATTCATTCTTATTTTCCATCTCTTTTCTCTCTCTCGGTTTCCTTCATCCACCGGGTCCCACAACCCGGTTCTGAGTCCAGAGGATAGTAGGTTAACTCTAGTGGTGGTCCGAAAGAGTTCGGGTCGAGATTCAGCTAGGAAAAGTGGTGTTCGAAAGCTACAAAAGTTGTTTGTTATCCACTTTTATTTACTGTTTTTTTCCTCCATTTGCATGCTTATTTCCTTTAAATCAGAAGTAATTAGAGTGTAATTAGATCCTAATTCCATTGCATATGTTTCGTGTTCCATCATATGGTATCTGAGCATGCTAGAATTACGCTCAATTGCTTTTGGTGGGTGTTTTTTTTCCTTTCTATTGAAGTTTTGAATGAAATATGGACCAAAGTGGATTTATTATGATTTTGGCATTGTTTTTCTTTAAATTTCTTGTGGAAATTTGTAATTGCTCACATGTTTATGAGCATTAATGTGTGAAGAAGGGTCTGTAAATTTGTTGGAGTCAATAGAGTTGAAATTAGGTTGTAATTTCTTGATTCCGGGAGAGAGGACAACAACCAAATTGAAGAAAAATTACTCACAGACCCGATTTTAGTCTCCAGACCCGAGTTAAGCTTCCAGACTGACCCGGCAGCTCGGATCCGATCCGAGTCGGAGAAGCCCCACGCGCCTGCTATCAACAAAGAATCCAGCCCGTTCCGCGACCCGCAACCGGATTCGGTCAGATCCGCCTGAAGCTGCCTCGCGTGCGCGTTCCCGGCGACCTGCGACCGCTTTACCGTTCACCCGAACCTGGCCGCACTTCCGTTTGACGCACCAACAGAGCATTGACCAGCCGGTCCAGACGGCCTGGCGGTCATTTGACCTTAGCTCCAATGTTGACTGGTTCAACTTGGTTTTTGGAGTTTTTGGGCGCAATCTCGGGAGTATTTGGGCGTAATCCGGTTCGATATAGTTTTTTGGGCGGTTCAAGATGTTGTCAATGTGTTTGAGAGCCGTTCTGGGAAGCTGATGCTGAATTTTGGTACATTATATATTAGTTATTGTGTTTGTTTTTAATGCCAAGATCTAGGTCCACTTTAAGTGTTAGTTACCCTAAATTATAGCATGTGATGTATACTGTTGGTTTGATTATGTGGTGGGCTATAGTATGGCCATCATAGGTTTGTAAACCCCATTAGGAAAAGCATTTTGACATACATTTTTTTATAATCTTATGAAGTGCGTGAAATAAATATATATTATGCATGCTTAGTTTAATATAGTGTTATGATTAAAAGATGCTTATTGAAGAAGCATGTTATAGTGAATGCTCTAGGGTTATAATTGTTATAATTTATTTTATAATTGTTATAAAATAACCTAGACTTCTAAAATCTATAACAAAGATAAGATGCATGCTCACTTAGGTTTAACCTTCGAGCAATCCCAATTTTCATAGAAAATAGGTCGATATCTTGTAAAACCGGAGTTACAAGAAAACTCACCCGACAAGATCTTGACAAAAAGTCAGATAAGATGACTAAGGTTAAAGGTTTTTAAGTTGACGGTTCACGAAACACCTACTACCTGAAGATCAAGTCGGTGCCTGAGTTAGGTTATACCGATTTTATGAGCATACGTGAGCGGTGCAAGGTAATAAAATTTGTTTATCACCTAGACATCGTAGGTTAAAAATCCAATATAAAAGTTATACTCGGATGAATCACTTAGACTTAGGATATGTTTAGTTAGCCGAAATGTATCCCTAAATATTTTATACCTTAACCGTCTAGAACACTTCAGCTGGAGAGAAGTAATGTACTTTAAGCTCCAGCGTCCCTAAGAGTTCACACCGTGAGATTCATGCTTAGCTTGGGCCGCCTTGGGAGCGGACTCCATTCAGTGAGTGTTTGCATGAGTCAATACCAAGGTAAATAGGGGAAGTTGTTCATAGTAAGTGGGAGAAGGAAGTGTGTCAACACATCCTACGGTCTCTTCCATTAGGTCACACCGTGAGATTCCTATAATGCGCCTGCATGTCTGCCCTGAAGCAACCTTACCAATCAGAGGGTTATATTATAGGATTCGAAACTCCGCGAACTCTAAAAATTGATAGGGTCTCTTAGGTCCGTTTTCATTCTTATCTTTTCAACATCGGGAGCATAATGATTCCGATCTTTGAGGTCTGAAAATGTAGGGTCACACTTACTAGAATTACTAAGTGTTAGTAAATTCTTGACCAAAGTAGCGATAACTGAGTTACTATAGGGATAAGAGTTATTCTGGTGATAGTATCTAGTCAAGATAGTCTTGGTTCAATGGAGGAATAGTCGATCACCCCTCGGTGAAGGTTATTCTAAACTGTTGAAATATCGTTGCAAAATATAATAATGAAGAGTACATTATTAGTTTTTTTTTATTAAACTTGATTGGATTTAAAAGATTAATGTTTTTACTAAAAAGGATATGTTTTTCTTTTCAGCATGACTAGCTCTTTAGATCAACTCTTAGCTTTTGAGAAACTAAATGGCGATAATTACTCAACATGGAAAAACAATATGAATTCAACACTAGTAATAGATGACCTAAGATTTGTCTTAACTGAGGAATGTCCTCAGGCCCCTGCCTCGAAAGAAGCACAAGGTAAATATGATTTACTAGTTACTGAGACATGTTTAGTGGAGGATGATACCTCAACCTGGATATTGGATTCAGGAGCCACTAATCATATTTTCTTCTCTTTTCAGGAAACTAGTTCCTGGAAAAAGNGTCCTCAGGCCCCTGCCTCGAAAGAAGCACAAGGTAAATATGATTTACTAGTTACTGAGACATGTTTAGTGGAGGATGATACCTCAACCTGGATATTGGATTCAGGAGCCACTAATCATATTTTCTTCTCTTTTCAGGAAACTAGTTCCTGGAAAAAGCTTGAAGAAGGCGAGATCACCCTCAAGGTTGGAACAGAAAAGGTTGTCTCGGTCGAAGTAGTGGGAGACTTGAAGTTGTTTTTCGAAAATAAATATCTAGTACATAAAAATGTTTTGTATGCACCTCTTATGAAGAGGAATTTAATATCTATCGGTTGTATTATGGAACAAATGTATAAAATATCTTTTGAAGTTAATGAAGCGTTCATTTTCAGAAAAGGTATTCAAATTTGTTCTGCTATACTTGAAAACAACTTATATAAGTTAAGACCAACTAAAGCAAAATTTGTCTTAAATATTGAGATGTTTAGAACAACCGAAACTCAAAATAAAAGACAAAAAGTTTCTTCTAATGCCTATCTATGACACTTAAGACTTGGTCACATAAATCTCAATAGAATTGAGAGATTGGTTAATAATGGACTCCTAAATCAGTTAGAAGACAATTCTTTACCTCCATGTGAGTCTTGTCTTGAGGGAAAAATGACTAAGAGATCTTTTACTGGAAAAGGTATCAGAGCCACAATACTCTTAGAGCTCGTACATTGGACCTTTGTGGACCAATGAATGTCAAAGCTCGAGGTGGGTATGAATATTTCATCAGTTTTATTTATGATTATTCAAAGTATGGTCATATTTACCTAATGCATCACAAGTCTGATTCTTTTGAAAATTCAAAGATTATAAGGTTGAGGTTGAGAACCAGTTAGGTAAAATAATTAAGACATTACGATCAGATCGAGGTGGGGAGTACATAGACTTAAGATTCCAGGACTATATGATAGAACACGGAATCAAGTCACAACTCTCTGCACCTAATATGCCTCAGCAGAATGGTGTATCTGAAAGAAGAAACAGAACCTTATTGGACATGGTTCGCTAAATGATGAGCTTTGCTGAGTTACCTGATTCCTTTTGGGGACATGCATTAGAGACTGCTGTCTATATTTTGAATAACGTTCCCTCTAAATGTGTTTCAGAAACACCTTATGAGCTATGGAAAGGATGTAAAGGAATTTTACGTCACTTTAGGATTTGTGAATGCCCGACACACGTGTTGGTGCAAAATCCTAAAAAATTGGAACGTCGTTTAAAATTATGCCTATTTGTAGGTTATCCAAAAGAAACAAAAGGTGGTCTATTTTATGATCCTCAAGAGAATAAGGTATTTGTATCGACAAATGCCACATTCTTAGAGGAAGACCACATAAGAAGTCATCAACCTCACAGTAGACTAGTATTGAATGAAATTTCCAAAAACGCTACAGATAGAGCTAGTTCATCTACTAAAGTAGTAGATAAAACTAGTACATCTAGTCAGTCACATCCTTTTCAAGATTTGAGAATGCTTCGACGTAGTGGGAGGGTTGTTCATCAGCTTGAACGTTACTTGGGTTTAACAAAAATACAAGTTGTCATACCTAATGACGGCATAGAGAATCCATCGACCTATAAACAAGCGATGAAAGATGTGGACTGTGATCAATGGGTTAAAGCCATGGACCTTGAAATGGAGTCTATATACTTCAATTCTGTCTAGAAACTTGTAGATCAACCAAATGATGTAAAACCGATTGGTTACAAGTGGATCTACAAGAGAAAACAAGACCAAGGCGGTAAAGTACAGACTTTTAAGGCTCGACTTGTGGCAAAGAGTTATATCCAAAGAGAGGGAGTGGACTATGAAGAAACTTTCTCTCCCGTTGCCATGCTTAAGTCGATTAGAATACTCCTATCAATTGCCACCTTTTATGACTATGAAATTTGGCAGATGGATGTCAAGACAACCTTTCTAAATGGCAAAGAGTGTCTATATGGCTCAACCAGAGGGGTTTATTACACAGGGTCAAGAACAAAAGGTTTGTAAGCTTTAAAAATCCATTTATGGGTTGAAACAAGCTTCTAGACCTTGGAATATAAGATTTGATACTGCGATCAAATCTTATGGCTTTGAACAGAATGTTGACGAGCCTTGTGTTTACAAGAAGATCATCAATTCTACTATAGCGTTCTTAGTTTTATATGTTAACGATATTCTACTCATTGGGAATGAAGTAGGTTACCTAACTGACATCAAGAAATGGCTAGCAACGCAGTTTCAAATGAAAGATTTAGGAAATGCGCAGTATGTTCTTGGGATTTAGATTATTTGAAACCGCAAGAACAGAACACTAGCCATGTCTCAAACAACTTATATAGATAAAATGTTGTCTAGGTATAAGATGCAGAATTCCAAAAGAGGTCTGTTACCTTACAGATATAGAATTCATTTGTCAAAAAATCAATGTCCTAAGACACCACAAGAGTTTGAGGATATGAGATGCATTCTCTATGCTTCTGCAGTAGAGAGCCTGATGTATGCAATATTATGTACTAGACCTGACATATGCTACGCAGTAGGGATAGTCAGTAGGTATTAGTCCAATCCTGGATATAATCATAGGACTGCTGTTAAAAATATTCTCAAGTATCTTAGGAGAACGAGGAACTACATGCTCGTGTATGGTACTAAGGATTTGATCCTTACTGGATACACTGACTCTGATTTTCAAACTGATAAAGATGCTAGAAAGTCTACATCTGGATCAGTGTTCACTCTTAACGGAGGAGCAGTAGTGTGGAGAAGATGTGAAGCAAAACTGTATTGCGGACTACACAATGGAAGTGAATACGTAGTTGTCGTTGTGAAGTAGCAAAGGAAGCAGTATTGTTGAGAGAAAATTCTTGACAGATTTGGAAGTCGTTTCCAAATATGCATCTGTCTATCACCCTATATTGTATAATAATGGTGTAGTTGCAAATTCAAGAGAACCAAAGAAAGCCACAAGCGCGACAAGCATATTAACGCGCAAATTACCATCTGATCGGGAGATTGTACATCGTGGAGACGTTGTTATAACCCAAATATCTTTCTGAGCAAAACATTGTGTCGATCCTTTTATAAAAGCCCTCACGGCCTAAAGCTGTTTGAAGGTCACCTAACAAATCTAGGTGTGACGAAGTTTTAAACTAGGATAAGTAGGAGAACTTTTGGGTATATGCCCTAGTTTATTGTATTCATATGTTTATTATACTCATATGTTTCTCACTTAAATTCAACATTGTGATACTCCACTAGGAGTTTTAGTCTAAGTGGGAGTTTGTTGGATTTTATATCCTAAAACTCGTAGTTTGTAAATTAATAAACATATTTTGTTTTGTTTTTCGATAAAGTTGTTATTGAGATTGTAATCTTGAATCCAATAAACTAAGTTCCTGAGGCTATTTAATGTAGTTTGAACTTTATGTAGTGACATAAAGGTGGATCAAGTTCAAATATATAGCCAAAATGTTCTATAGTATATGAATAAGATGGGCGCCTTATTCTGAGGACACTATGGATGCGGCCCACTTTGTAGTTAGTACAAATGATGTGATCCTGAATCATTCATATAGAGATATGTGAGTAGGGGCATCCTATGCAATGAGTTTGCATAAGACTGAACCATGAAATTGTCACTTTTTATGTTCTAAATGTCATTTTATGTATAAAACTGACTATTTCGTTATTTGATGACCTAGGTAACTTAATCTTAATCCTGAGCTAACTATGAACTTCTGTTTACTCAGAATTATCCTTAGATCTGCATAGGTGAGGGCAGCTCATCATCGCTGGCCCAATAAACCTTCCATTTCAGGGGTAAGATCGGGTGGATAGCTGGGAACATAGAGTGCAAGACGGAATTCACTTCTACCCATTATAGGGATAGTAGATACATTGTTCCTTTTAGTACTGAATCCAGGTCTTGAACAAGGGCCCCACCCTCTTCTTGGACCTTAAACCAATTGTTCATTAGAGGATCAGTGGAACTTAAGGAACAAGATGTAGTCTTGGGGGTAAAACAATTTTTATGACCCAGCCGAAATTGCAAACAACCTGTGAAGGATTAACTTACTAATCATGGTTATATCAAATGGACACAAATATATCTATAGTGAGGGGAGTGCAACTATGGGACTATAGTAGAATGACCGTTAGTTAACGAATGTTGATTAGCTCTGTCTAAAGAGTTTAGCTAGATAATCTCGGATCGTTGGAGCCCATGATATATAGGTCCATTAGGTTCCCCTACTAGCTCATATGGAATAAACTTAGAACAATATGATAGAATAATTCGAATTGTTCGAATTAGGTGAAGAGAGAGAAACCGACAAGTATATGTGATATAGTGGTCGGGTTTTCAGTTTAGAGATACAGCTTTAATATTTAAATGTGATTTAAATATCAAGAATATGAATATGTTCATATTCGAAAGCTCGAAAATAATGGAAATGGTCAAAGATGTAAAAAGTAAAGAGTTGACTTTTAACTTTGAAAAGTCAAACTTTGACCGACCTTATATTCAAATGTGATTTGAATTTCAAGAAAATGAATGCGCATTCATGCTGGGGAGGTCAAAATTAGTCAACCGGAAAAAATAATAAAAAGTCAAAATATTGACTTTTTGGTCAAAGTTTGACTTTGACCAAATGAGTATTTTGCCCTTTGACTATAATTAGTGGAAAAATCTAAACTTTTGTTGGATAATTCCACTAACAAAATAGTGGGAAGTGTTGGCTTATAGTGGAGACATTAAGCCCACTAAGATAGTGGATTATAGGTGTTGGGTTTTTATGGATTTGGTTCATGCAATTGTTGCATGGCTTTTTTCTATAAATTGAGCCTTTCAATTTAGTTGAAAAACTTTTTCCATTTTGCCAAAAGAGTTTTCTAAATTTGGGCTGGAAAATTCTCTTTTCTTTGAGTGAAATAAAAACCCAAACCCAAATTCATTCTTATTTTCCATCTCTTTTTTCTCTCTCGGTTTCCTTCATCCACTAGGTTCCACAACCCGGTTCTGAGTCCAGAGGATAGTAGGTCAACTCTAGTGGTGGTCCGGAAGAGTTCGGGTCAAGATTCAACGAGGAAAAGTGGTGTTTGGAAGCTACAAAGGTTGTTTGCTATCCACTTTTATTTACTATTTTTTTCTTCCATTTGCATGCTTATTTCCTTTAAATTAGAAGCAATTAGAGTGTAATTAGATCCTAATACTGTTGCGTATGTCTCGTGTTCCATCACAAAGGACAATCCTTCATGAATAAGAGTTCATAATACACTCAAGATTAAGACTAAATTGTCTAGGTCATCCTATTGAAATAGAAACCTAACTAGTCAAAGGTGTTATATCTAGTGGTTATTGTTTTGCGGTCCAATCTTATGCAAACTCATTGCATAGGATACCCCCACTCACATGTCACCTAAATGAATGCATAGGATCATTGCGTTCGTATCAAATACAAAGTGGGTCGTATCCATAGTGTTGCAAGATAAGGTCCCAGCCTTATTCCTATACTATAGACCTTTTAGGTTGTATCTTAAACATTGATCTTTGTATGTCTCCATATATAGTTCAAGAATCACCAGACAGGATAGGATGTTAGTTTATTGGATTTAGGGTTATTAAACAAAATAGAATACAACACAATCAATAACACTTACTGAAGTAACGTCGATAATTCTTTATTGATGACAGTAAATTATTTAAATTTACTATCTACGAGTTTTTGGGCATAAAACCCAACAAAATCGTAGTATGGACATTTACCCATCGCTTTAGGGGTTGAATAATAGCTTTGACTGAGAAAATAGCAACCATAATTGACTGTGAATTTGAGAATTAGGGCTTTCTAATGCGGGCACATGACTTTATTATTGCAGGCGCATCAATTAGAAAATCTATAGAAAGTTTTTCAACATTAAATTATTTGTTATATCACATGTAACATGTTTTTCCTATATTCATATTCAAATTATTAGAAAATCAAAATAACTCCCTCCCCTTTTTAATTTTAAAATTCAAATAATTTGAATATGAATAATAATAATATATGTATATTAACTAAGTTAATAAATATTAAATTATTTGTTATATCACATGTAACATGTTTTTCCTATATTCATATTCAAATTATTAGAAAATCAAAATAACTCCCTCCCCTTTTTAATTTTAAAATTCAAATAATTTGAATATGAATAATAATAATATATGTATATTAACTAAGTTAATAAATATTAAATTATTTGTTATATCACATGTAACATATAACTTATAGTTTATATTACATCACATATATATAACTATAGTTTTTGTATAAATCACATTCATATAAATTAATTGAATCACATTAAAATAAAAACCTCTCTCATCAGACTATATAGATTTAATATAAATCATATTCACATTAATTTTAACATACATATACTTTTTATATGAATCTCATTCATATAATAAATGCTTGAATCATATTCAACTACTTATCTATCTCATAAAACTATATAATGTATCAACATATACATTATATTTTGTAATGTATCAACATACACTATATTAATTGTATCTTATACAATTAATTCCCTTTAATTAATTTGAACAATTCAAATTAAATCAAAATTAATTTGATTCTCATTAGTACTTATTGAGCCAATAAGGGGACCTTATGGACCTATAGATACAAGCTCCAATGATACTTGATTAATTAATTAAACTATTTAATTAAATTAATCAACCTTCATTAATTCTAGTCATTCCACTAAAGACCGACAACTGCACTCTTTGTACTATAGATATATTTCTCTGTCCATTAGATATAACCA
Source organism: Benincasa hispida (assembly GCF_009727055.1). NCBI lineage: Eukaryota > Viridiplantae > Streptophyta > Magnoliopsida > Cucurbitales > Cucurbitaceae > Benincasa > Benincasa hispida. The sequence goes on from NC_052354.1 coordinate 12,802,866, forward strand.
ATCAACAGTGTGTTGATCCTTGACAAATTGCTCATAAGTTCAACTGATTCAACATTACCGTTTTACCCCTTTAGTTACATCTAATTCTTTAAGTAACACTGATCTCTCTAATGAATAATTAGTCATAGTCCAACTATAACTGAATCCCCCTCGGGCCAGGAAAGGGTGAAGTACCTCATTGTTCAAGCCCTAGAATCAGCCCTTGCAATTTATCTACTTACCCCAACAATAAGGAAGGAGTGAATTTCTTCTTGTGCAACCGTGTTCCCAACTCCTCAATAAGAAGAATCTCCAAAATGGTAGCCATTGAGTCGGCGAATCTAGCCACACTCACCCATATAGATCAAAGGACCGCTCATATAGGCAGGAGTTCACAATTCACTGAGGATTAAGGTCAAGTACCTATGGTCATCCTGTTGAAATGTAAGTCTCTTCTAGCAACGGTGTTATAAAGAGAGACTCAACATTTCGTGGTCCAGTCTTATACAAACTCTTTGTATATGATACCCTCGCTCACATATCTCCACATGAATGAACATGATCAGATTCTTTGTAACACTTTACAATAATTATAACAATTACAAAGTGGGTCCTCCATAATGTTACCAGGATAAGGCACCTTAACTTATCCATATACTACAGACCATTTAGGTTATTACTTAAACCCGATCCACCTATATGTTAACCATATAAATATTTAAGTTACATAAAATAACCTTAGATCTTTCTTTATTGATTATTTCATATATAACTAATTAACCATTGATTCAAATAATATATAACTACAAGGCTTTAGGGATACATCCCAACAGTCTCCCACTTGCACTAAAGTCGGAGAAACATAAGTCGGTGAGACATGTATCCTAGAGCATGCTCTATGCCCTACATGCTCTCCTACATGCCCTAGTGTACTAGAGATATGTATTGTAGTCCCATACAGTCTAGAAGATCCTCTCACACTTTAGCCTAGAGAATCCTTTTATATAATATAAACTATTATGTCAATTAGAACCATCTGTTCACCAAAAAGATGTTGCTCTCACTCTATGTTATCCCTATAACTTGGTGCATACATATGTCCTCAAACTCAGTCCTTGCACCATATAATCTCATAAAGTGGATAGACTAAGTTATATCTGAAACAACTTTCAAATATCTAAAGATATACTTAACTATGCAAATAATTGTTTCACAAGCAAAATATTGCCTTATTGTCCAACCTACATCAACTAGGATAAAACATGGATTTTTCTAAATTTAGTATGAAACAGTGTATCCCTTAAAAGATCAAATCTTAAACTTTATACACCAACGTCTCATTATTCATAAGTTTTAATTTCCAAAACTCAATGGTCATACCATCAACTTTACCAATTTAACTGACTAATTGTATATTAAATGTTAGTGAAGTCTCATGCAAGATATACATCCCCTCAACATTTGAGGTGTCTTATGAAACTTTTCCCTTAGACATAACTACGTCATTGTAGAATGGTACAGTACCATTCCATCTGAAGCATTTGCATCGAATATTAAAAAATGACATTGTAAACGTAAGATGCATGAGACAAATTTAAGATCATGCCCTAAACATCTGTATGTGAACTTTTAATATACAAAAATACTTCAAATAACCTATTTGAAATTGGTTAAACAGTCAAACTTTTATATTGATTTCTACTCATTCATAATGAGCAAATATCAATATAAAACAGATAACTACCCATGTTTAATTTTCTTTTTTTGTGCAAGAACATCGTCATCGTTCAAAGTCATTGGTTATGATACTATATCAAACTCTTATACTCAAAGATCCCAATTGTGAAATTTATTTCTCAAATGAACGTCAAAATTTTTCAAACCAATTGGAATTCCATCTTTGAAAAAATTCTCTTAAAATTGTGGAGATACATTGAACTCCTTTCCACAAAAGAAGTTATTTATTTTTACAAATCTCATCTGCAACAATGAATCAAATAATGGATAAAGATTCTATCATAGAAACTAGCTAGAAAATTGACTCACAGTCCATTTTCACCTAATAGTTCTAGCGCTGGTTTTCACCTGACACCAAGAGTCTAACTTTGAAGATTTCTATCTCCAAGTATTTCACTTTCAAGTTTCCCTTTTGTAAACCCATTCATATCCTTTGAGTTTAACCCCATAAATAAAAATCTACAACAAGTTTACTGATATTATGTACAGTACTCTATCTTAAATTTATGACTTTAACAAAAATTTCTCTTTATCAACTTCCTTCAACTTTTGTCTTCCAGTACGACAACTTTGACTTCCAATAAGTCATAGCGAAGGTTATGTCATCGCATAATTCTCCTACTACTAGAAGGTTTATAACTTTTCATCTTGTCATCTTACATGATAATGAAGGCTTCAAGTAAACCTTTGCAAAGGTTAAGTTATCTCATAATTCTCCCACTACGATGAAGATTTGTCTGTTTGAAAATTAGAAATTGACGTTCAAATGAAAATAAATGGTTAACAACAGTTGTAAGCTATTACATGGTTTTACTTGAAACTTATTCATCAACACAACTTGACTCTTTTACAGGTATGTAACCTTTAACTTTCCAAATGAATCAGTATTTGTCACACAAATACATCATTTTACTTTGGATTGTCCAAATGGCTATTTATTAACTCTTCAAGGACTACCTGTATGTAGGCATACTTTTGAACATTTATTTCACCAAGGGTTTGTTTTGAAATAAGTGTCTTGACTTACCCAAAAACTAAAATGTCATAAACTAGTTTTACAACACTTTCAGAATCAACATTGTTTCACAAACATTGTGGAAGAAATAACATTCAAAATTGCAATCTCCATTACATATCCTTAGTGGAGTTAGGCACCAACGTAATTTTTTTTATTAAAAATTAAGACTAAGTTTAACAAAGTACTTAAAATGTACTAAGTTCATTAAGGCCACATTTCTCCTGCAGCAGCACAATTTCATCCAAATTGTACTGAATACTCGAAGTTGATATCTCATCTCATCTCTATCAATTAGGCTTAGTACAATAAATATCTTGTACTAATCATTATTATATGATCATAATGTCACAATATGCTTGCTTAGATGACTTAAACTTTAGTCTTATTTCTTTTGACTATTTCAAAGAAAATAAGACTTTAGTTGCATTAGAATAAGATACATTTATCCATAAATACTCATCAATCATATTATTGACTTATTTATGGAATCAGACTTATGCTTTCAATCACAAGACCACCTTGGTTAAAAATAAGAAAGTCGAACTTTGGCCAGGTAACCTTATCCAATAAGGTTTTAATGACACACACATGAGAAGCAAGGCTTTTGACAGGTAATAATAATTTAACTCTAACTCTTAGAGAATTACCTACAACTGTCATTTAAAAGCCTAAGACATGTATCCCTTTAGGAGAATAGAATTTGTCTTCCTTTCTGGATTCATTAATCCTTAAACTCTCTCAGTTTCATACGCATATATGTTAAACTTTAACACATAAAAATGTATTTATTTAAAGTTGAATATATTTTTCAAAACAACTTTTGAAAATATGTATTACCACTAAAACCATTTACACTTTGAAATATTTTGTAACAAAGTTTGGAGAAAACAAATTTCTCTTATGGTGATAAAAGCACCATATTTAGCATAAACAAAAAAATATTTTAATGCCTCCCGCTACTTTAACTGAGACGAGCTTCCCGTTGCCAAGTAATAGAACTATTCCACTGAATTAAATATTCTCCAAGATTTACAAGCTAATTGTAATGAAGAAGAATTCTGATAGTAAATCAGTATTCAACTATCAAGGTGTGAATCTGTATTCTCCACTAAAAACTCAGTAAATCAAATTTACTTATTCTTATCTTTCTTCTTGTTGAGGTGTTTCTAAAATTCCTTATCTTATGTCATCCTAAACTAATTTGAAAACATTTTTCTTATTAGCTCTAGTCATAATAATTTTTCTTAGATGCGGATAATACTCAACTTTGGAGGTTATATAGCTTCCCATGACTCCAACATACAATATGTTTTGTCATGACTTTATCTTATAATCCAGACATATCATATGTTATCTAGATAATAAAAGTAAGCTATGATTGCAAAGACTACTCATGAAAACTTCACGAATTGGCAACAATTTCTTTTGAGAATATTTCCCAAATTAAAGACAAAATTACATTGTCATTATGTGTTGATGACATTTTTCAAAGTAACATATTTATCAAACTTTTTAACTTATATCAGCAATAAAAAAAAAAAAAAATTAAAACTCTTGAGATAAAAGACAAATTTGAACTATATAAAACATGTTAATGGACTATATGCAATCTAAACCCATTATAATTCAACATAGAAATTAAAAAATGAACCCAATAGATTTACTATGAATCTCATTCATATTAATTTAAAATTTCTGTTGTTATGATACTCTAGTGACTTAGAATAAAAGCCATCATAGGGCAGTCAGTTATTCCTTCACTGGGTTGAGACATTCTTGACCAAATATTACTCCAAAATAACTCTTATTCCTATAATATTTAGTTACCATATTTTGGTCAAGAAACTATTGACTTGCTTAATAATTTCTTGTAAGTGAAACCCTTCATTTTAGACTCTAAAGTTCCACCTCAATGAGCCAACCATAGGAAAAACTGATTAGGGCAAAAACTAAAGCAATTGTATCCATTTCTGGAGGTTGAGTAAAATTTCATGCAAACACAATCTGTAAGAAGGTACAAGAAAAGGTTTCTTGAGGTTGAGCATGAAAGTTTACTATAAACCAACGAAGGAGACCATGGGATGTGTTGACACACTTTCCTCTTCCACCTACTATAAACACTCTCTACATTCACCTTGGTATTGACATATGCAAACACCATCCATAGGGGAACACAAGCAAAGGTGTCTCAAGGCTGAGCATAGATCTTATAGTATGAACTATTTAAGGAGAAATGTGAAAAAGAAATTGAAGTGTCATATACATTATGTTCCTCCAACTAAGTGTTTTACAAATGAGGGTTCATTACTTAGGCAAATTAGGTTAATAAATTTATTTAGGTGAATTGTTAAATCGACCCAATATAACTCTTATATTGGATGGTCTTACAGTATATGATTTTTGTTTATTAAACATTTTATAAACTTAATAATTTATTGCATGCTTATAATATTATTGTCTATTCACCTTCCAGGTCTGTTCCTAGGTAGGGGTGTGTTTCCATCAACTAAAATATCTCAGCCATAGACATAACCTTATTTAAACAAAGATCCCATATAGAAAATTATGTTACAAATTAAATTTTTTTTAATCCAATTTAAGGGAGATATTCAACAATAGAAAAATAAGGGAAACTATTTACATAAAATAGCAAAATTTAATCTTCTTTGATAGAGGCTGGTAGAGGCTGATAGAAGTCTATCAGTGTCTATCAGTTATAGAAACTGATAGAAGTCTATCATCGATACTATGTGATAGACGCCGATCGAAGTCTATCAGTGTCTATCAATGTTTTTTTTTTGTTATTTTTGTAAATAGTTTGACATTTTTTCTATTTGTGAAAATTTTCCCCAATTTAATCCTATTAAACAAATATTAAAAGATTAAACCTATTTCTAATCATATTAGAAATATTATTAACATAGGTCTATGTGAAATCAATTTTAAACCATTTAAAATTAATTTTAACCTATGTTTACATGCAACTCTTGATTATAGATTTTATTCTAATTTCATAACTAATAAAACTTATTAAGAAAATGAAACAATTAAAAAACTATACAAGCATCTAATGACATACTTTAAGAATATAACAATTATATTTTTCTAAAGTGGTGTCATGCTTCATTTCATTACATTATACATAACATTTATATAATAAAGTAATGAAAATAAATAACATACATCCATACATCCAAACTATATATTATAATAATTATAATATAAAATGATGCATGGCATTTTATGAATGCATGCAATCATATAATATAACAATTATATTTAATATGATGCATGAGCATGCTTAATTAAATAATGCAACTATATAATATAACACTTATATTAATAATGATGCATGAATAATGTTTATCCTGTGGTAGGATTTTTATACTATATGACATACACTATGTATTAAAATAAATAAATCATACATCACATGTATAATAGAATTAAAAGCAACATTGGGCCGAAATTGGAATTTTAAACATTAATTAAATTAATACAACCCTTATATTAATTTAATGAATGAAAATACAATGAATAATTAAATATTACTAATTAATAATTAAAAATGGCAAAAAACCGCCTCCAAACCTCTGGCCAATCTCGAATCCACGATATAGAAGAATCTTCAACGTGCACCTAAACTATCTAGAGCATTGCGACGCTCACGTTGACTTTTGTTCTACCGCAGTGTCGTGACGCTCTGCTGCAGCGTTGCAACATTACTGTTGAACCTAGCAACACTAGGCATTCTTCCTTACAACGTAGGGCACAATGTCACACCGCTGTGTGCTACACTCAAATGCAGAATGCTTCCTCTGCTTCGATTCTTCATCCGTTTTTGCTCCAATGGCCACCGAACACTTCAGTAACCCCAACAATTGAATAGAGACGGACTTACAGACTCGATAACGGAAATTAAAAGCCCAAATAACTAGGAAATTAGAACTTTAAGCATTTTTTAAGCGATAGATCTAAGCCAATTTAAAAAACATCCAAAGTGCAAATCTAGAACATACATTCACAATGTAGCGATTTAAATCCCACCAAAACTCTGAACTGATATTTGAAAACGAAAATTAAAGACATAACCTGGCTCTGATACCAATTGAAGGAATTTTGAATACCCGAAGCAGAAGCAATTGATTGTCATTGTTTTCCAATTTCATTTTAGAGAACATCAAGCATACAAAGTGACGAAAACATGTGATAAACAAAAGGGAAATTGCATCAGGTAGTAAAATTAAGTTTATTAGCATCCATATCATCACGTTTTAAATTTTATTGAAATAGAAAAAAATTCAAAGTTTCATTTTGATTATTTCCATATTCCCTTTTTACCCTCAAATATATTTCCTATTCACACACCCCTTTACCCTAAACCCACTTCTTAGCCCTTATCAGCCGTCTCTTTCGCTCTCTCTCTAAACCTCCATTCATTTGCAAGTTTCTCGCTTCTCTCTTCCTCATTCTAAACTCTTCTTTCAGATTTAGCCATTGCTTCTTGTCGTCATCACCTTCGTTTTGTCCGTCGTCAATGATGAAATTGATATAGCCATCATCGTAAAGGTGTTCTATGTAATTTTCGATTCGTGATCTCTAATTTCGATCACCCATTGGTTTTGATTTCTTGAAACATTTGATAGTTTTGATTCCTTGAAGAATTTATTTGCTTTCAGCCCCTGTATTTTATATTTACTCTTTCCAATTCATAGGGGTTACGTTTTTCTTTTTCCTTTTCTCATGTGTGAATTTATTTGTTTTCTTTTGGGTCAAAGAACTAACCACCTCTTGTTCCTTTGGGGTAGCCTACAAATAGGCACAATTTTGAACGAGATTCCAATTTCTTAAGATTAGTCTTAAGCACATGTGTTGGGCAACCCTAGATCCTGAAATGACGTAAACTAGCTTTACGACCATTCCATAACTCCAAAGGTATTCTGGTAACACTCTTGGATGGAACGCAGTTCAAAATATACGTTGCAGTCTCTACTGCATAACCCCAAAACGAGTCAGGTATGGAAGCGTAACTCATCATAGACCGAACCATATCTAACAGGGTTCAATTTCTCCTTTATGATACACCATTATACTGAGGTGTATCAGGTGCTGAGATTAGGATACAATTCCATGTTCTATCAAATAGTTTTGGAATGTCAGATCCATAAACTCTCCACCTCGATCATATCGAAATGTCTTTATTGTTTTACTTAATGCATTTTCAACTCTAGCCTTGAATTCTTTGAACTTTCCAAAAGATTCAGACTTATGTTGCATTAAATAAACGTACCCATATCTTGAATAATCATTAGTAAAGGTAATGAAATATTCATAATCTCCCCTAGCTTTTACATTCATCGAACGATAGAGGTTTGATGTACTAACTCTAAAGGTTCTTTGGCCCTGTGACCTTTTCCAGTAAAGGGTCTTTTAGTCATTTTGCCTTCAAGGCATGACTCTCACACAGGTAAAAAATTTTCTTCTAACTCACTTAGAAGCCCATTTTTTACCAACCTCTCAATCCTATTGAGATTGATGTGTTCTAACCTCAGGTGCCAAACTTGGGCATTATCTTTAGGAGAAATTTTTAGTCTTTTATGTTGAGTTACCGCGGTTTTAAACATCTCAGTGTTATGGAGGGCTTTAATTGCTAACAGCCTTAGCACATATAAATTATTTTCTACTTCAGCTGAAGAAATATTGACACTATTATTAGAAATAAACACTTTATTTACAAGAAAATTAATAAAATATTTTTGTTCAAGTAAACACTTTACAGAAATTAGGTTCCCTTTTAAACAAAGAACTACATATACATTTTCTAATAAAATGAATTTACTCTGTAAAGTCAATTGGAGACCTTCCACTGCCAAAGTCGAGACGACGTGCCAAGTTCCAACCCACATTATCATCGCACCAGCATCTAATTGCCGCTTGGAACTAATTTCCTAAAATGAAGAACAAACATGGTTAGTGGAGCCAGAATCTATAATCTAGCCCGAATCATCATTCTCCACTAAACAGATTCCCTTTACAACCTTGGCTTTCTTTTGAGCAGTGACATAGTGGGTTAGCTTTCCTCTTTCCACCTTTCTTCTTCTTCCACTTTTTATTGTCGGAGGAAGAAGGTACAAACTTTGTCCCAAAGGTCGAACCTCTTTGGAACTTCTTAAAGGATGAAGTTGTTGGGGTTGATGCCCTAAATCTCGTAAGGTCCTGTAGTTTGTAAACACTTGTATGAAAAAACATTCTATGATTTATAATATATGATATTTTATTCACATTGCCTATGAAATATTTGATATTTTAGTTGCATTAACCACAAACCAATAAACTAAAATCCATGGTTATCGTTGTAACTTAAACATGTATGTGGAGACATATAAGTGGATCGTGTTTTAAGTGATAACCTAAATGGTCTGCAGTATATGGATAAGGTTGGATACCTTATCCTGGGGACACTACGAGTATGACCTGCTTTTTGGTGTTACAAATGTTGTAAAGTGCTATAAATGATATGATCCTGATCATTCATGTATTAGACATGTGAGTGGAGATATTTTATACAAAGGATTTGTATAAGACCGGACCACAAAATGTTTAGTCTCATTATATAATGTCATTCATAATATAGACTTTCATTTGTATGGGTGAGAGTGGCCAGATCGCTGACTCAACAAGCCTACCATTTTGGGGATTCATCTAATTGGGGAGCTGGGAACTCAGTAACACAAGATGGACTTCACTCCTTCCCCGAAGCAGGGGTAAATAGATAAATTTCTCCCTTAAGGGCTCATTTCGGGTCTTGAACAATATGACGCCACACCCTCTCTTGGCCCGAGAGGGGTTTAGTCATAGTGTGACTATGCCCAACCTGTCTCTTATACACATCTAGATGTGTATAAGAGACAGATGTTGTATTGTTCATTAGAGGAATCAGTGGTACTTAAGGAGTTAGATGTAACTATAGGGGTAAAACGATAATTTGGCCTAGTTGTACTTATGAGCGATTTATGAAGGGTCATCATACCGTTGATTGGTTATATCCAATGAACACAAAAATATATCTATACTGCGAAGAGTGCAGCTGTCGGTCTTTAGTAGAGTGTCTGGCAGTTAACGGATGGTGGATAATTTGATTAAAGAGTTTAATCGTTTATTCACGTACCATTGGAGCTTTAAGCTACAGATCCATAAGGTGCCCTTGGTAGCTCAATGGATTCAAGTTGAGAATAAGTTTTTGGGTTAATTTGAAATGTTCAAATTAACAAGAGGGAATTTGATTATATATGATATAATTAAATTAATCAATTATATATGATATAATTGATATAATGTATTTGATACATTATTGTTTGATTGGAGGAACTAATATTTGAATATGATTCAAATATATTTTCTATGAATAAGATTCATAGTTATTAAATCTAATATAAATATGATTTATATTAAATGCCATAAAATAGAAAAAGAACTATGGTTTATATATTGTATATGATGCAATATTAAAACTATAGGTTATAAATATAGTATGATAAGTTAGTTATCATATTTATTAATTATTTGATAATTAATTTTCCTTTTCTCCATAACCACCCTTAGTAGGTAGTTATACGGTTTTTATGAAAAATTTGGGATAAAATGAAATTGGATTTCAAAATCTCATACGACTGACATTATTAATAATCGAGTAAGAGAGTCTTACTATACGATCACTTGAGAGCCTACATGATTGAGTACATTGTCTATGTGATAAACTTCATCTTCTACACGACCATGTTTTCCTTTACTCGATCATCTTCCTCCTAAACTCTAAACCTTCCCTCAAACCAAAATAAGCCAGAGCCCACCACTCCTGGATTCTCATACCGAGAATACCAAGGTAATCTAGTGGTAGTGTCCGGTTTGTTCGAGGATTGAGTTTCTACTTGTTCGAGGAAGAACGAGTTGTTCACTACGTTCATGAGCGAGTTTGATCGAGGGATTTACTTGAAGAACAGTTCTTCAAAGGTATAGTCTCTTGATCCTTAGTTTTTGTTTCAAAGCATTCTGTAATTTAAGTTTGTTGCATAATCTGTTCTGTATGACTGTAAATTTATAAGTTCATTCACAATGGGATTTGGACGATTTGCTTTCGTTTAAAGGCCTCTGTAATCAGAGTTCCTTCAGATGAAGCAACATTTGCTTCACCCTTATGTCTCTTTCTTTTCATCAAGGACTGGAAGGTCCGTAGCTCGTTGAAGAGGGTGGTTAGGTTGTAGTCAATCCTGTTCAAAACAACATTTCTACAGAAGTGAAGGAAACTTTCAGGTAAAGATTCTTAAATGAAGCTAACTTGGCTGGCTTCATTAATGACAAACTCATTCATCTCCGCCATGTTGAAGTGGACCATCATGTTGAGAACATGTTCTTGAATAGATGGCCCTTCTTTGCATACGGGCATTAAAGATGTGTTTAAGAGTGTCATGCCTGAGCTGTGTGGACGGTTGTCTGAACATTTTCTTCAGGGACTCCATGATCTCACAGGCTGTGAGCATAGGCTCATGCTTCTTGGCCAAGACTTCAGAAAGCCTAGCCAATATATACGCTTGGACCTTTTCGTTTGTCCATGTCTAATGCTCGTATGCTTCTCAAACATTTCGAGCAGCATTTGGAGCTAGAATGGGAGGATAGTCCTCTATCAGGACGAAATGAAAGTCATTGATGATTAAAATTATGTTGACCGTATTTTCCCATGAAATATAGTTTTTGAAGGAACTCTTAACAAAGAGCATCCATGAGCCTGTTCGGATCTTTCCGATTTCATCGTGACCGAAATTACCACACACAAATTTTATCAAACAGTAACAAAATTCACACTAATTAACGACATGCTTCGAACAATAAAAACACAAGGGAAAGAGTTCTCATACCAGTTGAAGACCCTCTTCAAACGTTGAACTCAAACGCAGCGGAAGAACCTCTACGCGAACTCTATCACCCAGTAAATCAGTCGGCTGCAACAGTACGATCGTCTACATGAACGGTAGCAACACTAACAGTCACGAACAAGAAAGTAGCGGGGACGACACCACCAATTGGAGATCTTGGTATTCTTGGAGTGAGAATCTAAAGTGTGATCTTTGGTGAATTTGGTAGAGGTAGGAGAAAGGACAGATCGTGTAGACGATAAGCAAGTAGGAAAGAAAGAGCTATCTTATAGCTGTGTGCTTATCCTTTAGAAGAAGCTACACGATCATGTAGGTTTTACTAAGAGATCGTTTAATAAATGGTAGACGATCATTTAGAAAATGCAGCACACTATGCGATCGTTTAGGAAAGGTAAGCGATCGTTTAGGGACGGGCGTGCGATCGTTTAGGCGCTGGTGTGCGATCGTTTAGACGATAAGCAACTATCGCATAGGCTCTCAAACTAGGCGATCGTTATGTTTTCACACCGATTGCGATTTTTCGAACTTTTTTTTAAAAAAATGAAACAAATTTTCATTTTATTCTTCGGTTACAATAACCGACTTCGGATTCTCCTACTAACGCACGACCGAGGAGAGGTTTAAGGCCAATTATCATATAATTAACCAATTTAATAATTAATGAATATAATCATATTATATTATTACCCTATAGTTTGATATCACATATCTACTATAGTAATTTCTCCACCACTTGATATAAATCTTATTTATATCTAATTTCCTCCAAAATAATGTATCTCATACATTTAGTCAATTATATCATATATAATCGAACTCCCTCTTGTCAATTTGAACATTTCAAACTGACCCAAACACTGATTCTCGACTTTATCTAAGCTACCTAAGGGACCTAATGGACCTGTGGCTCGAAGCTCCAACGATACGTGAATAGCTAACTAAACTCTTTAGCCACGAGATCCACCATCCATTAACTGTCAAGCATTCCACTAAAGACCAATAGCTAGACTTTTCTTACCATAGATATATTTCTGTGTCTGTCAGATATAACCAATCATGAGTACGATGACCCTTCACAGATGCCCGTAAGTACATCTGGGCCAATTTACCGTTTTGTCCCTGTAGTTACATCTCACTCCTTAAGTACCACTAATTCCTCTAATGAACAATACAACATAGTCCAACTATGTGTGAACACCTCTGGGGCCAAAAGAAGGTGTGTGTGGCGCCACATCGTTCAAGCCCTAGAATCAGCCCTTAAGGGAGCTATCTATCTACTTACCCCTGCCTTAGGGAAGGAGTGAATTCCATCTTGTGCAGCTAAGTTCCCATCTCCTAAATCAGACGAATCCCCTAAATGGTAGGTTTGAATTGGCGACCTGGCCACTTGCACCCATACAGATCAAAGGATCACTCTCAATGGTAGGAGTTCCCAACTCACTCAGGATTGAGGTCATGATACCTATGGTCATCCTAGTGAAGTGAAGTCTCTGTCATGAACGGTGTTATATAACGAGACGTTAACACTTGGTGGTCAGGTCTTATACAAACTCTTCGTATAGGACGCCCCCGCTCGCATGTCCCCTACACAAATAATCAAGATCAGACCATCTGTGAAAAGTCACAACACTTGTGACCATTCCACAAAGTGGGTCGCATCCGTAGCATTACCAGGATAAGGTTTTCCTCCAATATCTATATACTACAGACCATTTGGTTATCACTCAAGACATGATCCACTTGTATGTCACCATATACATGCTTAAGTTACATATAGATAACCAGGGATTTTATGTTTATTGGTTTGTGATAAAACAAATAAAACATACAACTGAGCAAAAACAAGATGTGAAATAAATATCATACATTATACAACATAAGCGTTCAAACAGACTGTTTACAAACTACAAGACACGAGACTTTAGGGCATCAACCCCAACAATCTCATACTTGCCCTAGTCCAGCCACGGGCGATCCTGTAGACCCATGCTCCGTAGGTTACCCTCAAACACTGTTGCCGTGAGAGCCTTCGTAAATGGATCCGCAATATTGTGCTCCGAAGTGATCTTTGTGATGATCACGTCCCCTCGATGCACTATCTCGCGGATCAGATGATACTTCCGCTCCATGTGTTTTCCACGCCATTGACTACTCTGCTCCTTGGAGTTCGCCACTGCCCCACTATTATCACAATATAGGGTAATGGGTCTAGACATATCTGGAACAAGTTCTAGTTCTGTCAAGAACTTCCTGAGCCAGACGACCTCCTTAGTAGCTTTGCAAGTCGCTTCGTACTCCGCCTCCATAGTGGAGTCGGCGATATACCCCTACTTAGTATTTTGCCACACTACAGCTCTTCCGTTAAGAATAAAGACTGACCCTGATGAGGACTTGCGAGAGTCCTTATCAGTTTGAAAGTCAGAATCTGTGTATCCAGTAAGGATCAAATCCCTAGATCTATACATGACCATGTAGTCCCTCGTTCTTCAAAGATACTTGAGGATGTTCTTCACTACGGTCCAGTGACCCTGTCCTAGGTTAGAATGATGCCTACTGACTATGCCCATAGCGTAGCAGATCTCTAGACGAGTACAGAGCATCTCGTACATTAAACTGCCAATGACAGACGCATATGGGACTCGTCTCATCTCCCCAACCTCTTAAGGCGTCTTAGGACACATGTCCTTAGACAAAGTGACTCCTTGCGTGAACAGCAGTAGGCCTCTCTTGGAGTCCTACATCGAGTACTTTAACAACATCTTGTCAATGTACGATGCCTAAGATAATGCTAGCACTTTGTTCTTACGATCCCGAAAGATCTGTATACTTAGAATAAACTAAGCCTCTCCCAAATCTTTCATTTGGAATTGAGTCGCTAGCCAGTTCTTAACTGCAGTCAGTAGACCTACATCATTCCCAATGAGTAGTATATCATTTACATACAACACTAAGAAGACTACTGAAGCGTTGATGATCTTCTTGTAGACACAAGGTTCATCAACGTTTTGGTCAAAGCCATACGACTTGTTTGCAGTATCAAACCGTATGTTCCAAGATCGAGACGCTAGTTTCAGCCCGTAAATGGACCGATTCAGCTTGCAAACCTTTTGCTCTTGACTTTGGGCTATGAATCCCTTGGGTTGCACCATATAAAGGGTATCCTCAAGATTGCCATTCAGAAAGGCCATCTTGACATCCATTTGCCAGATCTCATAATTGTAATAAGCTGCAATGGACAGGAGGATGCAGATCAACTTTAACATGGCAACAGGTGAGAAAGTCTCCTCATAGTCGACTCCCTCTACCTGGGTATGACCCTTTGCCACAAGTTAAGCCTTGAAGGTCTGTACCTTCTCATTAGCACCTCATTTGTGCTTGTAGATCCATTGACAACCTTTAGGTCTTACCCCATCAGACTGATCTACAAAATCCCATACTGAGTTGAAGTACATCGACTCCATCTCGAGATCCATGGCTTTGACCCATTCATCTCGGTCAACATCCTTCATTGCCTTCTGATAAGACAACGGATCCTCAACATCACCATCTGCTACCATAGCAAGGATTTTCATGAAACCCAAGCAAACGGGTGGGTTCGCAACCCTCCCACTATATTGAGGTTCCCTCAACTCCTGAGGTGGAACCGACCTACTAGATGAACTCCTATCAACAACTCTGGTTGATGTAGCAAGCTCTTCAACAACTCTTGTTGAAGTTTCAGTAGTTTCATTGGAAAGCTCACGCAACATGACTTTTCTTCATGGACTATGCTCCCTTATATGATCCTCCTCCAGGAAAGTAGCGTTCGTTGAAACAAAGCCCCCATTTTCTGTCGGATCATAAAAATAACCCCCTCGTGTACCTTTGGCGTAGCCTACAAAGAGGCATAACCTTGACCGTGGTTCCAACTTCTTGGGATTAGCCTCAAGCACATATGCAGGGAAACCACAAATGCGGAAGTGATGTAAACTAACTTTACGCCCGTTCCACAACTCTAGAGGTGTTCTCGATACACTCTTGGAGGGAACATAGTTGAGTATGTATACCGCAGTCTCCACTGTGAAACCCCAAAAAGAGTCCGACAAGGAAACGTAACTCATTATCGAGAGAACCATATCTAACAAGGTTCTATTTCTCCTCTTCGCTACACCATTTTGTTGAGGTGTACTCGGTGCTGAAAGTTGGGAAACGATTTCATATTTTATCAAATAGTCCTGGAATGCCGAGTCAAAAAATTCTCCACCTCGATCCGATCGAAGTGTTTTAATCCGTTTATCTAATGTGTTTTCAACTTCAGCCTTGAACTCTTAGAACTTTTCAAAGGATTCAGACTTCCATTGCATAAGATAAACATACCTGTACCTGAAATAATCATCAGTAAAACTGATAAAATATTCATAGCCACCTCGGGCTCGCACATTCATAGGATTGCAAAGGTCAGAATGTACTAACTCAAGAGACTCCTTGGCTCTATAACCTTTCCCAGTAAAAGGTCGTTTTGTCATCTTACCCTCAAGGCAAGACTCGTGCGCTGGTAAAGAATTTTCTTCTAACTCACTTAGAATTCCATTCTTCACCAATCTCTAAACCCTATTAAGATTGATGTGCCCTAAACGAAGATGCCAAAGATGGGCATTTTCTTATGGAGAATTATGTCGTTGTTTTGTTTGAGTTACGACAGTTTTAAAAAATTCTGTGTTATGGAGGGAATTAATTACCAACGGCCTTATCACATACAAATTAGATTCTAGATTTGTTGTACAAATAATAACACCATCTTTATGAATAAATGTTTTATCCATCTTAAAACTAACAATGTATTTATATTGCAGCAAACACTTTATAGAAATAAGGTTCTTCTTAAGTTCGGGAACAATATATACATCATTAAAAACTAGAAACCTATTCTGTAAAGTTAACTAGAACCCTCCCACTGCCACAGTTGAGATGACGTGTAAAGTTAACTAGACTTTTCCGCTGCTGCTCTGCCACTCAAAGAAACAAGTTGAAGGAAGTGTAATTGAAAACCTGTATTACTTAGTACACATGTGTCTGTCTAGTGACTAGTATACTAGATGGGGCTCACTAAGTTGTAATATTCATGTATGAACAATGTTGCGAAACCCTGTAATGTAAATGTGTTAAGTTCCGAGTTAATATGTTGGTATATTGATGATGTGTATGTATTTAGGGTTTGAGTAAAAGTTAACAGGTTAGTTAGGCAGTAAGTGCCAACAAAAGGGTTGGTAAATGCTGTAGTCACCATTCCATCCAGGTTAAGAAGATAATCTAGAGAGGGGTGTGACACTACATGATCCAAGTTTTAAACATTTTAAAACCATGAATTAAACCTAAGTGAGCATGCATATCTTTCTTATTTTTTTTAGTTCAAATTTCTCTTTAACTTTTAAAAAAGAAACAACTAAAAAAAAAAAAAAAAAAAACCCATTGCACACAACAAGGTGTTTATAACATTTATAAAGTAACCTATGTATCATGCTTCATGCAATGTCCGGTCATTACTATACATAACTTTTATATATTAATTTAATTAACCAAATTACTAACTATTACAAGAATAGATGTCAACCGATTAAAAAAAAAACGAACCGGGCCTTGAACCGCTCGAACCGGACCAACCAACTATCGAATCAAACCCGAATCGATCGAATTGACTGAACTGCAGTCGAACCAAGTGAGCCACGAATCGAACCGAACTAGAACTGGTTGGTTCTTTCGGCATCGTAGTGTTGCAATGCCACGAAAAGAACACAACGTTGTTCTTCATCGCAGTGTTACAACACTAAGGCACAACATTGCAATACTGCGATACAGTTCGGACTGCACATCAGCGATCTCCATTCTTTTCTCCACCGAAATTAGTCCCATTTTCTCTAGATCTACACCGGAAAAGCCACAAATGACTCAAGGACTATGAATTACAGACTCTATTAGAATATGCCCCAAAACATGGGCCTTTGCATACCAAAAAGTAAATTAAATCAGTAAAACAATGTCAATCCCAAAAAAATCCAAGAATTTCAAAAACTCCATCAAGAACATGAAGGAAATCGAAACACGAGATTTTCGTGAGCAGCGGAAGCAAGACTACTCCAAATTACAATAATGAATTAACATAACATTTACAGTCAACTTTAGCACAAATGGTTATACAATTACAATGTAGAAATTACAGCATGAACATATACCAAATGTACAAAGGGAAACTCTACACACATATACAGAAGTGTCTCCACACTCCGATGTGCACTCTGATTGAACAATAGCGACCACGAACACTCGGTCTACACCAATAAGGTGACCTTGGTATTTTTGGTTTGAGAATCTAGAGGGTGGGCTCTGTTCGGACTTGGTGTGAGGCAGACGAAGGGAGGAAACAATGATTGCGTACACGACTGGGCAAGTGGGAAATGGCTGAGACCTATCGTATAGGTTGATGCCCAATCGTTTAGATAAAGCTATGTGATCGTCTAGCAAAGGCTATGCGATCGTTTAGCTCTATCGTTTAGCTTGGTTTGTCACGTACTGATTCTACACGATCGTTTACCTTGGGCTAGAGATCGTCTAGCAAAGCTATGCGATCATTTAGTAAACACTACACGATCGTTTAGCTCGCACCTGTACGATCGTTTAGCTCGCCCAGCCGTCTTTTAGTAAATTTGTATTTACTTGACAACTTCGTGAGTTTCTTTTCATAGAGAGAAAACTCAAAATTCTTTTCAAACTTTTGTAAAAACAACTTTTTTTTTTTCAAAATAGGAAACCACTTTCCTTTTAAACTCATGGTTACCATGATCCAATAACCACCCACTACTTTGGTTATTTAAAAGAAAAAGTATTAATTATCCAATAATTAATATTATTATAAATATAAATGATAACCAACTTATCATACTATATTTATAACCTATAGTTTTAACATTTCATCTCATGAAACATATAAACCATAGTTCTTTTTTCTATTCCATGGTACTTAATGTAAATCTCATTTACATCAATCCTCCACTAGATGTAACTCATACATCAAACCGATTATATCATATATAATCAAAATACCTCTTGTTAATTTGAACATTTCAAATCAACACCAAGAACTGATCCTCAACATGAATCCAAGCTACCAAGGGAACCTCATGGACCTGTAGATCTAAAGCTCCAACGGTACGTGAATAACTAACTAAACTCTTTAGTCACGGGATCCACCATCCGTTAACTGCCAGGCACTCCACTAAAGACTGACAGCTGAACTCTCCTCACTACAGATATATTATGTGTCTATCTTAACCAATCAACAGTGCAACAACCCTTCACAGATCGCTCATAAGTACAGCTGAGCCAATAACCATTATGCCTCTGTAGTTACATCTTTCTCCTTAAGTACCACTGATCCCTCTAATGAACATAATTCATAGTCCTACTATGACTGAGTCTTCTCTTCCAAAGAGAAGTTGTGGCCACTATGTTCAAGCCCCGGAATCAACCCTTAAGGTAGCAATCTCTCTACTTATCCCTGCTTCGGGAAAGGAGTGAATTTCATATTGTGGATTGAGTTCCCAACTCCCAGATCAGACAAGTCCCCAAAAAGGTAGGCAGTTGAGTTGGCAATCTGGTCACTCTCACCCATACTAATCAAAGTACCGCCCTTAAAGGCAGGAGTTCACAAAATACTCAGGATTGAGGTCGTGTCACCTATGGTCGTTTAGGTAAGATGCAAGTCTCTAGTATCAACGACATTATATACAGAGTCTAGTCATCTCGTGGTTCAGGTCTTATACAAACTCTTTGTATAGGACACCCCCACTCTATGTCTCCATATGAATGGTCAGGATCTACCATCTGTAGTAGTTTACAACATTTGCAAACCTCTACAAAGCGGGCCGTATCTGTAGTGTCACCAGGATCAGGTATCCCACCTTAATCCTTATACTACAAACCGATATAGGTTATCACTTAAGGCATGATCCACTTGTATATCACATATACATGCTTAAGTTCACATAAGATAACCAATGAGCTTTGTTAATTGAATATGAGTAAATGCTAGAATTAAATAATACTTATTTTATTCATTGAACAATGTGTATATTTACAAAACAACGAGACTCCGGGAGAATTAGGACACCAATCCCAACATAACATTCATCACATGAAGAGAAAAAATAGATTTACAAATCCCACCAACAACTGTAAAATTAATCTGAAAATAAGAGAAAATTGGGATCAAAACCGTGCTCTGATACTAATTGAAGGAACCCTAATAATAGGATCCTTGAGTTGAAGTGGGATCGTCCCAAAATTCCCAATTTTATAGAATTGAAATTTTACAGAAAAGCAGAAAGAATATGCATTTATAGAGAATATACAATAGCATGCTTAAAGAAGAGGAGAAGAAAAGGTCCAGAAGGACTTACCCTTGAAGATCTCAAAACTTCACTTTAAAACCCCTTCTCTGTGATATTCATGAACAAAAACCAAATGGCCAAATGGGCACCACCAATAGAAGACCTCAGTATTCTCAGGTAAAGAAACCAGGAGGTGTGGCTCTGATAATTTTGGTGAAAGAAGGGAGAAAAGATTAAGAGAAGAGAGGAGGAGAGGAGGAATTTTTTTTTTTTTTTTTTCTCTGAACACTAAACTCTCTGTGTTGCAAGAGGAAGAAGAAGAGAGCCTAGAAATTCTGTTAACCACCCACATCAAACGTGGGTGGAGAGAAAATTGGGGAGGGAAGTTAATTCCCTCACAATTAAATCAAATATTAGATAATTAATTTTTTAAAAAAATTAAATTATTTAAATAATAAATAATAGATTATATTATATATATATATATATTAACCAATTTATTATACATATATACATAATTATATGTTACATCACATATAACATATAACCTATAGTTTTTATATTGTATCAAATACAATATAGTCTATAGTTTCAATTTTCTCTCACCAATGACTTTTAATATAAATCACATTTACATTAAATTTAATTATATGAATCTTTCATATAACTAATATTTGGATCAAATTCAAATATTTATTTCCTCTCATAAATACTTAATAATATAATGTATCAAATACATTATAATAATTATATCACATATAATTAAAAATTAATTAATTATATCATATATAATTAATTTTCTCAATTAATTTAATAATTCAAATTATTCCAAAAACTAATTCTCATTAAATACTGTTGAGCTATCAAAGGGACCTCATGGACCTGTAGCTTGAAGTACCAACGGTACATGAATAATTAATTAAACTCTTTAATTAAAGTATTCACCATCCATTAATTGTCGAGCACTCAACTAAAGACTGATAGCTCTACTCTTCGCACTACAGATATACTTTTGTGTCCACTGGATATTACCAATCAACAGTACGATGAACCTTCACAAATTGCTCGTAAGTACAACTGGGGCAAAATTACCGTTCTGCTCCTATACTTACATCTAAATGTTTAAGTACTATTGTTCCCTCTAATGGATAATAAATCATAGTCCAACTATGATTAAACCCCTCTTGGGCCAGAAGATGGTGTGATGCCACATTGTTCAAGCCCTAGAATCAGCCTTTAAGGGAGCAATGTATCTATTTGCCCTGACATTGGGAAAAGAGTGAATTCCTTCTTGTGTAGTTATGTTCCCAACTCCCCAATCAGACGAAACCCCAAAATAGTAGGCTTGTTGAATCGGCAATCTGGCCACTCTCATCCATAAAAATAAAAGAACTGTCCTCATAGGCAGGAGTTCACAACTCACTTAGGATTCAAGTCATGTTACCCATGGTTATCCTGATGAAATGTAAGTCTCTATTATTAACGGCGTTATATAATGAGACTAAAAATTTTGTGGTCCAGTCTTATATAAACTTCTTTGTATAGAATATCCCTACTCACATGTTTCCACATGAATGATCTGGATCAGATCATTTGTAGTACTTTACAACAATTGTAACACCTACAAAGTAGGCCATACTCGTAGTGTCACCAGGATAAGGTATCTAACCTTATCCATCTACTACATAACATTTAGGTTATCACTTAAACATGATCCACATGTATATCTCTACATACATGTTTAAGTTACAAGATAACTCTTGATGTTAGTTTATTGGTTTGTGGTTAATGCAACTAATTTTGAAATAAAGCATCAAATATTTTATTACATAAATAAAATGTTTGTACATTACTATTACAAACTATAGAACAACCCCAACATTTATCGCAATCTCATGCAACCCTTGCGTTGTTTCAGTTGCAGAAGAATCCTAATTTAATGTGAGTGAGGTTTATTTACACTATTCAAATTGCACATATACAAGAAGACATTGAAGTTCAAGTGAGCAAATGGATTGATTAATGAGTGATGCTAGATGTTTAATGGTATGCGTTGGCTCCAAGTAAGATAGACAAATATATGAAAGCATGAGGATGAAGTGAAGATGATATGGATGCTTGTTTACAAACCAAGTGTGTATGAGTGCTTTTAGGTCTCTGTTC
Source organism: Benincasa hispida (assembly GCF_009727055.1). Taxonomy (NCBI): domain Eukaryota; kingdom Viridiplantae; phylum Streptophyta; class Magnoliopsida; order Cucurbitales; family Cucurbitaceae; genus Benincasa; species Benincasa hispida. Next base: position 12,825,056 of record NC_052354.1, read on the forward strand.
CTTGGATCAAACTGTTCAACATTTCTCAATGTGAATGCTATATATGCTCATATCTCTAGGATACGCATGCGTTGGTTACAGAGAGAGAGTAATAAAACACAAGTATTTTTATCTTTAAAACTACTGTGTGAGCTGACTTAATGCGTTCTGTAGTTATTATGTTCTCTCGTATATCAACTTAGTGACTTCAATCAAATGATCACGATGATTAAATCATGGATTAAGGTATACACAAGTTAGAGATGCGACAATCACATTCAATTTGGAATATAAACAAAGAAAAGAGAATGGATAGATAAAATATATAGAAGATTGAAATTGAAGATAGCAAAATATTTCTACAGCAGTCTCAATTCAATCACAAGAAATGATAAATGGAAGTGAAACGAGAGAATGGAAAGAAGTCAAACCACAGAGTTCAATCTCTTGTTTTCTTTGGCTTGATTTAAATGCTTGTTTCAACCTACTTGGTGGAGAAATGATGAAGAACTTCCTCTCGAGCTTGGTTTTCAACAGTTCATAATGATGATGATGGCTCTTTCCTTCAATCTCCTTCTTGCAACGGCAGACTAATCTCTAAATTCTCTAATATGTTTAAAGGAATTATCTAAGAGTGTCTAACTTCTTCTCCTTGGCAACAAGTCTTCTATATATAGGCGTTCTCCTCAGCAACTTGTGACAAGATAGCATTAGCTTCCATACATTGGTTAGTCGCCTTCTGGTTCAAAACTTTTCAGACGCCGCCAGTCAGATGCCTATGCCTACAAGTGGTGATTTGATAGCAAAGTGCGAGCCAATGTATCTCTTCTGCATTGGACATCTTTGAACGTATACCTTTGCGTTAGCTTGGTCTGCCACACTTAGTGAAATTTCTCAAACTTATGCAATAAGATACATTAGTGAAGCAATTTTAGACAAGAAGTATGCTTTTGTAAGAGCTAGCAATGTGTTGAAGAATTCCATGCATTTTTTCCTTAAAATGAACGTATTCTTATCATTAAAAACCTTAATTGTTCTAACCTTTGAGAGACAATAACTTGTATTTCTACAAGTTATCAATGTGCATATGTGATACTTCCAAATACTCTCAAATGAGCATTGGATGGTGTTCTTCCTGTCCATGCTTGTTGAGGCATTTTGTTCCACAAGCTTTTAGTAGGAGAATGATTTGACAAATATACAACACATTCAACAACTTGTGCCCAAAATTCTTTTGGCATATTCTTACTTTTCAACATGCTTTGAGTCATATTGAGTATCTTTCTATTCTTCCTCTCAACAATACCATTTTTTTAGGAGTCCATGGAACTTTCATAGGGCGACGAATTCCATTTTCTGTGCAAAAAACTTTAAATTCATTCAAAACATTCAACGGCTTGTGTCCAAAATTCTTTTCGGCATCTTCTTAATTTTCAACATGCTTCGAGCCATATTGAGTATCGTTCTATTCTTCCTCTCAACAACACTATTTTGTTAAGGAGTCCATGGAACTGTCATAGGCTGACGAATTCCATTTTCTACACACAAATTTTTTAAGTCATTTGAAGCGAATTATCCTTCTGTTTGATCTCAAGGTTTTAGGTAATAATCACTTTAATTTTCAACAAGAGCTTTAAATCTCTTAAACATGCCAAATACTTCTGATTTCTCCTTGACAAAATAAACCCATATTTTTCGACTGAAATCATCAATAGATAATAAGAAATAATTATTCTTATCGAAAGAACTTGGTTTAATTGTTCCACAAAGATTAGTGTGAACTAACTCTAGCGGTCTCCTTGCTCTTGAAGAAGATTCTTGTGGAAAACTCTTCCTTGATTGCTTTCCATAAAGACAACCTTCAGAAAATTGATCTGGATGTTTGACATATGACAGTCCTTTCACCATGTTCTTCCTTGCTAATAGTCTCAAGCTATTAAAGTTTAAATGCCTAATTTTCAAGTGTCAAATCCAAGTGGATCTTTCAGACATGACTTCAAACATCTAGCAACATCAGTTTGAATGTTTAATAAAAACGTTATATTCTTTGTCACTGCACTTTAGCAATCAAATTATCACGATTATCCCTTAATCGAAAGACTATAATTCTTCATCAAAATATTATAGCCTCTCTCAATGTTGTCCCAAAGTCAAAATATTGTTCTCATATCAGGCATATAATAAACATTAGAGATAAACTCATGCTTCCCAATCTTCAAGTTGATTAAAATCTTACATTTTCCTTTAACAGGAATTTTTGTGGCATCACCAAATATATATTACCACCAACAGATTCATCAAGTTCCACGAACATTGACTGAAATTCACACATGTGATTGCTTGCACCGCTATATAGATACCATGCATTATTTTCAAATATTTTTTTCACCTCTGCAAGCTAGAAGCAAAGATAACTCACCGCTTTCTTCATCTTTCTCAACACAATTTTCATTTTCTTCTACTTTACTCCTACATTCCCAATAATAATGGCCAAATTTATGACAGTTATAATATTCAACCTGTCTTTTATCATATCTTTTTTCATTATTTGTTCTTTCTCTATTTGACCTCGAATAATTTTGTCTTCCATGACATCTTGATGAACTAGAGTTCCAATTACTCTCATTAAATTTTCTTTGATTGTAATTTCCTCGACCTCGTTCTCTGAAATTACCACGTCCACGATTGTTACCACGTCCTTGACCTCGATTGCCTTTTTCTTGACTATCTTCTTTATCTCTCAACTGCAACTTTGACTGAAAAATTTGCTTAGTTGTTTGTTTGTTCTTCTTGAGAAGCTTCTCTTCATGGGCTTGTAAGGAACCCATAAATTGATCAATGGACATTGTACTCAAATCCTTTGATTCTTCAATAGCTACAACGATGAAATTGAAATATTCATCCAATTAACGAAGTATCTTTTTTACCACGTGCTCATCATTTATCATCTCACCATATCTTTTCATTTCATTTATTATTGCTAGCAATCTTGAAGTATAATCTAAAACCGATTCAGATTCCTTCATATGTAACAATTCATAATCACCTCTCAATTTTTGGAGGCGAACCTTCTTGACTCGATCTACTCCTTTGTATGTATTATCTACCTGATGTGCAGTAGTTGCTCCAGAAATCTTCTCCAAATTTGGATCACTGATGGCTTGATGAATGATGGTGAAAGCCTTTTGGTCTTTCTTTCTTGTATTTTGCAAAGCTTCTCGTTGAACTTGATTTAAAGTCGCATCACTTTCTGGTTCTTCATAACCATTATTGACAATGTCCCATACGTCTTATGAACTAAGTAGAGCTTTATACGAATAACCAACTGCTATAATTTTCTTTCATAAGTCGAGGCACTTAGAAGGGAACCAAATTGTTATTTGTCATTTGCAAAACAGTCATTGTTTTTTAAACTCAAGCACTGATACCATGTTATTGGAAGCATGTGATGGACATTCACAAATAAATAACCAACAAACGATTATTTGAGAGAAAACAAAAACACTTTTAATTAAAAGACTCTTCAAACTTGGTTACACTTTTGATTGAACTCTCTTTTTGTGTTCTTCTCTACACTCTTGGATGCATCAACAATGTCAATAGGATTGACATTGGTAAATTTAAATACATAACTCACACCCTAATTAAATATACATGAAACCATTAAAATCCTTCACTTAATTCATGTGAAACTCTACCAAATTAACTCTTACATTAACATACTTAACTAACTCTCATCTTTTAATTTTTCCAACTCTCATACATTAATTCATTTATAACTTATCTAATTAAAATATGTTTAATTTTCAACAAGGCAGGTAAAAGTTTGTTCCCTCTTGGAAGTTTGATGACCTAAAATGCTACTTATGATGACTATATTTCTAGTTGATTCCTACATTATTTTCATTATGCAACTGTTCACAAATAAATATCAGTTAAATTATAAGCTTATTCTTTGAACTAACGAGTATCATATCTCAACAAGACCCTAAAAAAAATGTCCAATAAATTTCTAAACTTTCAATTTCTTGACTAATAAGTTCATAGGCTTTGAGTTCTATGTCTACTGGGTTCTTGAACTTTAATACCTCTCTATACTTTCAATTTTTTATCTAATAATTTCCTAAAAAAATTCGTTTAATAAAAAGTTGATCTATTCGATAGATGAGAAATTGAAAGTTTAAGCTCTTATCAAACAAAAGTTTATTTATGTCTTATAAATTAAATTAAAAATTTTCTGAATATGTCAAAGTACTAATAGACATACAATTGAAAATTTACTTGAGATGGAAATGCAATATCATGATAGTATTACATCATGGAATAATATTTTAAATGCCTTCAACTAAACAGGTACTGAAGACAGTTCGAAGTAAAGTTGTCATGGGATGCAAAGTCGTCTTCAGCAGGGTCTTTCCTATCAAATTTCAGGCTGACAACCATCATCTTTGGAAGATGGTAGAGCAGTTGGGAGGCACTTGCTCAATCGAAGTTGATCGATCTCTAACACACGTGGTCTCAACGGATGCTGGAACGGAGAAGTCGCATAGCGTTGGGTTTGAAAGACGAGACGTTTCTGGTCAATCCAGATGGTTTATCTCTTTACAGTAGTCCCACATTACTTGTAGTTCCTCTGATGTAGTTGTCCCAGGTAAAAGATAGCATTAATTGATAACTTTCATGAAAGAACCTAGAATTACATTTTGGAGATAGCAGCTTTAGATTTTTGTATGTATATATTGCTTTGATCTCCCAAAATTTAGCCTGCCTTCGTTGTTTGAATAAACACTCATCAATTTTTTTTTTTTATATATATATATATATATATATTTTATAAAATAACTATCAAATAACTTTTTTTTAAAAAAAAAAAAAGAAAAGAAAATTGAAAACCAAAACTGTTATCAAGCAAGTTTGGTTTCATTTTTAAAAACAGCAGAAAACAGATGAAATGGTTACTAGATTGATGAAAATGCATTACGAAATTTAAAATAGGAAAGAAAAGTCATGGTATTTAATGATTTATGAAGTATATTTCATGTGGAAGATTGTTGTATATAAGACTAAAGCTATATAAATGATATACTAATAGTGAGAAAATATTATCATTATTTGTGAAAGATAGTATTAAACAAAAAGTTACTATAAAGATAGTATCAAGTAAAAGCTATTATATATATTTGTCTAAAGAAATAAAAGAGTAAAAAGCTATTATAAGTTAAATATAGCTTAACTAAAAAAGTGCTATTAAATGTTTTAATAGTATCTATTATAAAATCCATTATAACAGTAAAAGAATACTATAAAAACTTATTGGCTGTCAGGACCTTCAAAAAATATTATTAATTTATAACATGTCGATCATAATTTTTCTGTTGGTTATCGTATCTATTATTTCTTGTAATACCTCGATAATGAAAATTAAGTTATTTTAGAATCAACCGTCGAAAGAAGAATATTTGGGTACATCCAAGATTGCCCACATCTTTATGTAACACATTCAAATAATAACGAAAAAATAAAAAATAGTTTTAAAAGAAAAAAATGTCATGTGAGAGATTATAATTGATTGAACAAAATTTAATTAGTCTGTATTCAAGATGTACCTACCTAGTATCTTTGTTAAATTTATATCAAACCGTGATCATGAAGGAGCCCAATCACTGCCTCAAAAATTGAGAAATCTAGAAACAATTAGAGAGAAATTTAGAGAGAAGAAGGTGGAGATTTGTATTAGGTTTCCAACTAACATTATAAAAGGACGAAAGTAGGGGTATTCAAATAATCCGACAACCCGAACAATTCAGATTACCCAACCCAAAATATAAGAGTTGGATTGGGTTAGTTTTGTTTTTGGGTTGGGTTGGTTAATTTTTTTTCTATTTTTGTTGGGTTGGGTTGGGTTGGGTCATGGATTAACTAAAAAAAATTTGGGTTGACCCAACCCAACCCGAATTTTATATATATAAATAAAATATATTATATATATTTTTCTTTGTTTAAAATCCGAATTTTCGGGTTGGTCCAAAAAACACCCTCAACCTAACTCAACCCACCCATATACACCCCTAGACAAAAGCAGTTTTAAATACAAAAGTCTAAAAATAGGCCCATTTACATAATAAATAATCTAAACTAATTAACATAATATAAAATGTTAATACATTAATATTAAATACTAATACTAAAGAGCTATTACATTAAGATTTAGTACTCTTAACAAAAATGACCTGTCTTATTTCGTTCCTATTAGGTCGAATTATAAGCAATATGTTAAAACAAAACATAATTGTCAACATAATTATGCAACTAACATTAGTTTGGATTCTTCTACATACTTGGTTTGCATTTAAAAAAACTACATAATAATTAATCTGAATTGTTGTAAAATTGGGGAGCACAACAAAACATGGATATCAATATAATATAATATAATATAATAATAAAATAAATAAATATTAAAATAAATTAAACATAATATATAAATAACAAAATAAAATATGAAATGAGAAATTTCTCTACAATATCCACTTTCTCCAATTTTCATGGATTTTGTCTAATGTGTCTTCCAAAATCCACCAAATGCCACTATCTATAGGCAATTTCATAGAAGGTAGATTACATGGACACTAATAATGTATAATGTTGAGACACATGGACAACACTTTGAGAAATGGGAGCATGACACATGGTCAATGGACACTAAGCATGAGCATCTAATGGACGTCTATTATCATAATATTTATAATACTCCCCCTTAGATGTCCATTATATATGTAACGACCCGACCCCCTAGGACTCAAGCTAGGCTGTTACTAAATACATGCATGCATGGAACTTAAAACGACACATTTTTATGGTGAAATAAATGCTAAATAAATAAGGTAAGTTCAAAAGCCCTTCATTAAATTCAAATATTAAAAACAACTATAGGGTACCCATAAATCATAAATGATAATAAATAAGTCTCAAAACAATTCTTAATAGTAAGTTTCAAACATCAAAACTGAAAGTTAAGCAAAACATGAAAAGAAATCTAAATCTCATGAGCGGAAGCATAAAACTGGTCACAATGGCTCGATCAATAATTTTTCTTGTCAATCGTTGGTGCATCTCTACCTTTACCTGAAACAACAATATGAGAAAGGATGAATATAAAATACTCAGTAAGTAACCCTACTACTGGGGTCAGACTAGGCATCTATGCCCTCTAGATGCCTACCTCTGGTGGAACATATAAACTGCTCTAGTCCTCATGGGACACATACATACATGAAAAACTGATTTCTATCCTAATGTAGTTAAGTATGCCCACTACCTCTGGTGAATCCCGAAGGAAACACCCTGGTGGATCCAAAAGAAAACACAACCCCTGGTGAATTCCGAAAGAAACACAATCTGGTAAATCCCGAAGGAAACACAATCTGGTGAATCCTGAAGGAAACACAATATCTAATGGGCATCTAACTAATCAGTAAAGACACTATCACAGTCTCAACATCACAATTATCACAATATGGTTTTATAACATACATATACACCTCAACATCATGGCTATACAACATGCATATACGCCCCAATATCCTAATATCAAATATAACCTAAGTGAATCAAGTATCATCTCTTACTAGCATGCAGGTATCTACGTGCACAAATAAATCTTTCAGATTCTCATATAAAAACATATATCGTTCATACTATACTATCTGTTTAACATGCTATCGTTCTATCCTAATATTCATCTATCATGCTAGCATATATCTAGTGTCTGGCCCGTGAGCAGTTCCAATAATAAGATTACTTACCTCTAATCGCAAACTCTAGAAACTAGCAAGCTCAACCTCTTCCTTGCCCAACGAAACCTTGAATCAAACCAAAGTAACAAACAAGCAAATACGAAATTTCAATCTCTAAGCACAGTTTCAAAACCACCAATCCTAAACCAAAAGCTTCTCAACAACTTACCAAAAACCCACAGGATCAAACTTAAATCACCTAAAACAAGGACACCAGAAACCTCAAGATCCAAACCTAACACCCTAACATCATGGAAAATTATTTTAGGCCGCAGTCCATGGTTCAGTCAAACTTAAATCGAGTAATTCATAAACATATAACATGCTTAACAACCCACATGAGTTTAGAGCCTTATCCTTCACCAAGATTCGTCGACTACACCTTTAATCAGCTGGACGAAAACTTCACAACCTAAAATTTTGCCCTAACATTCAAAATATGACGAGTACCAACAAATCAAGGCTAAACTCTAATGGCTGTTCAAAATCCTCAAGAAATCCAATCATAACAATTTACACTTACCCTTAATCCAAGATTCCGACAAAGACCAAACCAGACCCGACGCGGTAGGAATGACGGCAAAATGGAGGCGGGTGGCTTCGGCTAGACAGCGAGCAAAAGCTGGGGGGTTTCGTGGGGGTGGGGTCGACGCGGCGATGAGTGGCATGGTCACGAGATTGCGGCGACGACGGCTAGAGAAAACGAAAACATAGAGGGCTAGGTTCTCAGGTGGCGTGAGGAAGAAGAAGAAAAGAATTTGTTTTATATAATAATAATAATAATAACTTATAAGGAAATAAAATAAATCTTTTCTACTTTATTTTCATTTTATTTTCTAACTTATAAAGACTTCAAGTGTAATTGCAAGAAATTAATTTTCATTTCATTTTATTCTTTTTCTTATTCTACTTTATTTTATTAAATTCATTTCCTTCCCAAAAAATGAAATTAATTCCTGCCATTAATTTTCAAATTTAATAATTTCAACGTCAAATCCATTAATTTCCCGCAATTACACTTGAAGTCCAAAATTCCAAAAATGACCTCAAATAATAAAAATTACTGTAATTACATTTATAAAAAAAAAATGTCGGTGAAGGGAAAAGAGTACATATTTCATATAATTTATACTCCTAAAAAGTATATTTACTTCCCTTCACGAAAATATCACTTGAGATCTTTGAGTCGTCGCATTCCAATGTTGTGCACCATTTTTTAAAGATTACGGTAGGTAATGTCTTTATAAATAAGTCTGTCAGATTGTCTTTCCAATAAATTTGTTGTACAATGATTTCATCATTTATATCAAGATCATGAGTGTAGAAAAGCTTTAGTGAAATATATTTGGTTCTATCTTCTTTAATATATTCTCCTTTGATTTGGGACATGCATGTTGTGTTGTCTTCATATAATTTCATTGAAAAATTTTTACTAGAAGACAAACCACATGTTCCACGAATGTGCTAAGTCATTGATCTTAACCATCCAGATTCTCGACCAACCTTGTGAATTGCAAGAATTTTAGCATGAATTGAGGAAGTAGCTGTTATGGTCTGTCGATGTTAAAGTAAACATGCAAAATACGGAAGCTAATAGAATCATTAAGCACTCTAATTGCATTAATTTGAGTAACAAGCATGCTAAAAAATAAGTTTTTTCAAATAATAGGGTTTCATTTTGGATACCTTTGACGTTTTCTATGGTTTCATTTTGGATACCTTTGATGTTTTCCACTTGCTCCTTGCAATTTCTATGAAATTGACCTTCAATTTCTTCAGTAGACCACCAAGAGTATCTTCTCTACTATTCTCAGCCTTAAATTGAGTGGCGGAACTTTAAATTTAGAAGGAATTTGAAGTAATAAGGAGAAGGTTTCTGAGAGAATAGAAATTTTTGCAGAATTTCTTTCTAAAAAAAACAGTTGCATTCCCTCAAATCAAATCAAATTAGAAGTATTTAATCAACTTGATCATGTAAGCACTTAGTTAAACATCCAATTGACATTTTAAAAGGCATTAACTTAATGGGCTAGGTATTAATTTGTGGAAAAAACCACTTAAAAAATTGAGTTTGGGATAATTCCACTAAATCCCATTTCGTTGTTAATTCAATTTAATTCTAAATATAATTAAATTAACCATTAATTCAATTTCTAAAATTGAACTGAAAAAAATGGATTTAATTCAAATAATTAATCAAACATTAAATTAATAAAACACCTAGTTTATATATATATATATATATATATATATATATATATATAACTACTGTGCCAGCACCGCGGTATTTATTTCACTCTGTCGGCTTGAGTAACGCAAACATTGGCCTATGGGAAGGATTGATTTGAGGATGGGGCATCCCTATTCATATAATCAATATTTAATATATTGAACTCTCCAAATACGTCTAATTTCAATAAATTTAAACGTTTAGTTATATCGAATATAATTATCCAAACCCTAAATTGAATTTGAACATTTCAAATTCACTCAATATTCTAATCCAAGGTATAATCTTTTACGAACTAGTAGATGAACCTTATGGACCTACAGATCATGAGTTCCAATGATATGAGATTAATGGCTAAAACTCTTTAAATCGAATTAATCAATATTCGTTAAGTACCGAGACATACCACTATAGCTCAATAGTTGCACTCTCCTCACTGTAGATATATTTCTGTCCACTTGATTTAACCATAATTAGTAAGTCCATCCTTCATAGGTCCTTCGTATTTACAGCTAAGTCAAAATGACCGTTTTACCCCTGTAAATACATCTTGCTCCTTAAGTCTCTACTGATCCTCTATTGAACAATTGGTTTATAGTCCAACTAATAAACCATATCCTTCACTGTCATGAGAGGGCGGGGTCCCTTTGTTCATAACCAGGAATCAGTACTTAAGGGAACAACCTATCTAATAACTCTAAGATGGGCAGAAGTGAATTCCATCTTGCAGGACTATGTCCCCAGCTATCTATCCGATTTTATCCCTAAAATGGGAGGCTGATTGAATGTTGATGTTGAACCACTCTCATCTATGCGGATCAAAGGATATTCCCGAATAAACAGGATTTCATAGTTAGTTCAGGGATTAAGATCGAGTTAACTTAGGCCATCAATTTGAAATAGTCAGTTTTAACAGTAAATGGTTGTTAGAAAAAAAAAATGACTATTTCATGATCTGGTCTTAAGCAAATATTTTTTTGCATAAGATGTCCCTATTCACATGTCTTCACATGAACGATTTCGGGATCACATCGTTTGTATCAATATACAAAGTAGGCCGCATCCATAGTATCCCCAAGATGAGATACCCAATTTCATCCATATACTTATAGACCTTTCTGGCTATATACTAAAACTTGATCATCTTTTATGTCTCTACATAAAGTTAAAGTATTCATACTACAACCATGAGTTTGTTTATTGAATTTTATAACATAATGCAATTTCAATAACATTTTTATTGAATGAAGTCTCAATAATACTTTTATTGCAAAATAGAATATGTTTAAAAATTATGAACGGCGAGTTTTAGAACATTCCCAATAAGTAGTTCCTCCATAGATGAATAAATAAACTGCTTGAGATCTAGCTTTGTGTGGATTAGACCAACTAGATCAAAATTTTATTTATTTGAATAAAACAAACCTATATCAATCATTCCTCAGAGATAATGAGTACATGCTTAATTCCATTCAAATGTCTTTTTGTTGGAGAAGAACTATATCTTGCTAATAAATTTACTGAAAATGCAATCTTTGGTCTTGTATTATTAGCAAGATACATAAGTGCACCAATTACACTAAGATATGGTACTTCAGGACCAAGAAATTCTTCATTATCATCTCGAAGTCGAAATATATCTTTCTTCACATGTTCGATCTTTCATTGGAATGTTCAATGGATGTGTTTTCTCCATGTAGAACCTTTTTCAAAACTTTTCCTGTATAAGTTGACAGATGAACAAATATCTCATTTGCTAAATGCTCGATTTGCAAGCCAAGGAAAAATTTTGTTCTTCTGAGATCTCTTATCTCTAATTTCAGATATTTTATTTCCTTTGAAATCTTTTTAGGAGCCCCAATTATATTTAAGTCATCAACATATACAGTTATAATAGCAAATTCTGACTATGATTTCTTTATAAAAACACATGGACATATTGGATAGTTTTGATATAATTTTTAAACAAATATCCACTCAGGCGATTGTACCACATTCGCCTTGATTGTTTCAATCCATATAACAATCTCTGTAACTTTATTGAATACAATTCTAGAGAATTTGATTTATATATTTCAGGTACCTTAAATCCTTTTGGGATTCTCATATAAATATCATTATCAAGAGATACATATAAATATGCTATGACTACATTAATAAGATGCATGTCCATATTTTCATACACAGTCAGACCAATTAAATATCTTAATATAATTGTATCCATTGCCGGAGAACACGTCTTTTCATAATCAATACCAGATCTTTGTGAAAAATAACCTTGTGCAACTAGTCTTGCTTTATATCTTGTGACCACATTATTTTCATATCTTTTCCTCACAAATGCCTATTTGTATCCTATAGGTTTGGCATCTTCTGGTGTTTGGACTACTGGTCCAAAAACCTAAAATTTTGAAAGTGAGTTTAATTCTACCTTGATTGTTTCTTTCCACTAAAGCCAATCTTTTCTATGTGAACATTCTTCAACAAATTTTGGTTTAGGATCCTCACTTTCAGATATAATATCAAGAGCAACATTATATGCAAAAATATTGTCAATAACTACAATAGTTCTGTTTCATCTTTTTCCTGTCATGACGTAGTTTATTTAAATCTCATTATTATCTTTAGGTATTTCACCTTCCTAACTAGTCATGTCAAGATTTCTTCATAGATATTTATATCCTCAACCAAGTCTTCTTGACTATTTATTATTTTTCTTTTTCAAGGATTTTTATCTTTGGAATCCATTGGTCTACCACACTTCTGGTGTGTTTCAAACTCATTAGTGACAACTTGCTATGTTGGGATGTCAATTTTCAATGAAACATTTGCAGCTGGTATATGTGATTTTGTTACTTTTTTTGCATCTATAAATGTATCACGTAACTGATTTGTTATATTTTGCAAATAAATTATCTTCTAAACTTCAAGTTCACATTGATTTGTACGGGGATCTAAATGAGACAATAACGATGCATTCCATGTTATTTCTATTTCCAACTTTTTAATTCCTCCCTCTAATGTTGGAAAATTTGTCTCATTAAAATAACAATCGGTAAATCATGCAGTAAATACATCACCCGTCAGGGATTCAAGATATTTAATAATTTATAGGGAATCATATCAAATATATATTCCTAACCTCCTTTGAGATCCCATCTTAATGCGTTGGTGGAGCAATTGGAACATATACTGCACATCAAAAAAATTTCAGATGAAAAATATTTGGCTCATGGCCATAAGTTAATTGTAATGGCGGTGTACTTATGATAAGCTACTGGCTTAATGCGTACAAGTGAGGTTGCATGCAAAATAGCATGTCCCCATAAAGATGTAGGAAACTTCACTGCAGGAAAAAAAACGTCTACAATAGCTTCAAAAAAAATGCTATAATAGGTCTATTATAGCGTTTTATGCAAAGTCGTGACAGCCCACGCTATAAAAAGTATGAGGTTTTTTATAGCATTTAATAAATGCTATAAAAAATCAAACTTCTTATAGCATTTTGTTACATGCTATTAAAAGTTTCCTTTCATAGCATTTTGTAAATGCTATAAATAATAGTTTTGAATATCACACGATCTTTGTAAAATGTATAATAGCTTTTTTTAAAAAAGCTATAAAAATACTTTTATAATAAAAATATATGGTTGTCATTTGTCTATAATAGCTTTTTTTTTTCTTTTTAAGAATCTATTATAACATTTATTTGCAACTATGATCATTTATATTTAATGAAAGCAATGATAAGTCCTACTTATAAACTTTTTATAGCTTTAATGAATGCTATTATTTCATATTTTATAACTTCTCAAATATATTCATAATGCTATTATTGTGTTTCATACATTGCACACATTATTAGTCAAATAGATAAATATACATAATCCACAAAATAATATAATTAAAATGTATATATATATAAATAAGCATTCATACAATATTTATATATCCTAACAAAAAAGAGATATAGTAATGAGTACTATAGACTTGGAGATGAAACAAAACAAAATTTTTATAAATTACAAAATATGTCGATATAAAAAATAAAAAATAATTCCAGCTTAGTTGTGTTTTGGTCCAAATATTGCACGCATTGATAGTCCTTCATCAACCTACAAAATAATTAAGTAATAAAAAGTTCAAGTAAAATTATATTAAAATAAAAAAAAATAACCGCTAGATATACGTACAAATTAAAACTTTGTCAAAAGATCATAAAAATGGATTACTCTTCTCTGTAGTCGTCCAATTGTTCATAAGAACTCCACAATTGTGATTTCTATAATGATGCAAAGGAGGATTTGAGCCAAGAAAACTAATGATTCATTATGCTGTTGCATGTGCCTCTAAACAAAAAACAACTTAGTAGAAACAATAAACAAACCCATCAACCTAACCAAGTCAACTTGTCAAAACTAAGAGAAAAAACTAATAACAACCAAATTAATTTGACAATATGCATAAACATAAACAAGAAATTTAGTCTAAATAGAGCACTTCAATTCATGCCTATTCCTAATTTATAGAAAAACAAAAGTTACACATGAATTAAATATATCGGTTTCAACCATTAAAATGTGTGAAGCAAAAAAGGCCTATTCAGGACTCTTGAACTCAAAACACATTTAAAATTTACATATCTCGTACTGATAAACAGCCAAGACCCTGACTATGAGAAAGAAGATGAGATTTATGGTCTAGTTTGTGATTGTATTGCAAACCGGTGGAAAAGGAGACGATAAAGAGACAGAGAGAAAGGGAAATCGAGTCTGTGTCGTGACTGTGAGATTGAAAGAGATAAAGGGAGCGACAAGAGACTATATACATATATCATAAGTAAATCTCAAAACGAGTTGACTACAACTCCACTTTTTCAAAGTAGAATACATAACAAAAATCACTTGAAAACCAATCACAATTAAGCTGATTGAAACAAAACCTATCATATAGAAGGTCCGATAACTTGAAAATTTGCTCAAAAATCTAAAACGAGAGTAATCCAGAAAAACCTATAAATTATGGTAGAAGTAGATAAAATAGCAATGAATGATAGAAGAATTAGAAGAATAGCAATGTATGAACATATGAAGTTCTTTTCATTTCTCTTTGTCAGCTTTTTGCAGTAGCTGCAGAGTATCCTTAAACTCCC
Organism: Benincasa hispida; assembly: GCF_009727055.1. Classification (NCBI taxonomy): domain Eukaryota; kingdom Viridiplantae; phylum Streptophyta; class Magnoliopsida; order Cucurbitales; family Cucurbitaceae; genus Benincasa; species Benincasa hispida. Next base: position 12,840,213 of record NC_052354.1, read on the forward strand.
GTTCAAAGCAGCGAAAAACATATAAATTGATATGGTAGCAAGTAAACTAAAGGAAATTTATGTTCTAATGACAATAGGAAAGATACCAACAACTCAAATAATGAAAAAGGAATCATGGAAACTATGGTTACTTCATTATACATTTAATCTAAATTAAAATAAAACTTTCAAACAGTGTATAAACAATCTAATCAAAATACCAAAGAAATGCAACAAAAGAAAAGTAAAGTCCACAAACAAAACATTTTCTAACAACAACAAACATCACAAGGAAGAGAAGCATACCAAGAATAATGGGAACAACGAAAAAAGCCACAAAAAAACTATTGAAATTGAACTAGAAACAGAAGATAACTATAGCACCCAAAGAGAGAAACACAAAGAAGACAAAGAAACTAGCCAAGAGACCATCGACCAAAACTCAACTTCAAATAAAAAGCTTGAAAAAACAGCCATAGCAACCAAAAACTGAAATATCAGAAGCATAAGCCAAAGACAAATACACTACACGTTGATATCTTTTTTAGGAAATGCTTCAATCTAATATTAAGAACAAAATTCTTCATTATTGAATCACTAGTAGAAAGTATACAAAAAAGTGTGCCTAATTCAAATGAAGGATATTTAAAATGGGTGATAAAAGCAGAAGTACTATGTATCCACAAGATCCATTGTTACAGAAAGACTCGAAATCAAGAAATAGAACAGTGCAGCTGGCAGTTGAATGGTTTGTCGACCTCTTTCTGTTAAGTGTTGTAACCACTAGAGCTTCATCGTTGATCAGATTGCCTGTACATATATAAACAAAATCGAATGTGAGATTAATGTAAGAGTGAATAAGTAATCGAGAGAGCAAGACATTCGTTCTGTAATACTTTGAAGAGTAATAAAAGAGAACCTCCCAATTTGCACATTGGACGTAGGCCTTTGGCCGAACCACTTAAACTCCTGTGTCTTTTCTTCTTACCTCTACGATCGTTTAGATTTTACTAAAGTATCGTTTACACGATCATGTAGTTCCTATCGCATCGTGTACACAATTGTTTAGTTTCACGCTTAATCATCTATACAATCGTTTAGCTCCGCGCTCGATCGTCTATACGATCGTCTAGCTTCAGTCAACTGTCATCTACACGATCGTCTAACGCTTCCTCCCATCGTTTACTTAATTGAACTATCGTTTAGTTCTTGATGCATCATCTACACAATCGTGCAGTCTTTTGGTAAATGACATAAGGATTTTCAAGCATCTACATTCTATCTCCCCTGACTCTTGAATTGTTATCAACTGTATATCTGAGTGTATTGTGATTATTAACGTGAAGATCTAGTCATATGAGACATCATCCACTTATGTACTTATATAAATTCATTGTAGTATTGTGTAGCATCAATAAGTTTATATAGTTCATTGCAGCATTGTGTAGCATCGATAAGTTTATTCAGCTTGTTGCTACCTGAATTGCACAAAGATTTCTCTCAATAAGTAAGTCCTAGTTTTGTTAATTGAGAAAACATATAGACACATTGAAAGAAAAAAAAAAAAAGAAAACTAACAAATGATTATATGAAGTATCATCAAAGAAAAAATATTTCTCAATGGAAGTATATCCAAATTTCACAACACCACAAATGACCTATATCAAACTCAGAATCCAATATAACAAGCAGAATATAAATTATTTTGGGACTTCATTAGACACGATTTTCCTAGCTATTAAAAATTTAAAGATCAGGTGTGCAAATATTATAAGCATAAACCGTCCATAGTTCAAATATAACAAGCAGAATAGAAAAGTCATTACCATTGAACAAGTTAATTGATAGAGCAATATGTTCGAAGCCTAGCATTCTAATTTCAATGATTGAGTGATATATTGCCATCCAACTTCTTGTTGTTTATATGGACCTTCAAACAACATGCTTTACTCCACTAGTTTGTGTTTCAACTAAAGAAGACCATAATTTTCACTAATATGTTGTCTAAGGGTATTCCATACACTTCAATATTTCAAAATGGATAAGGTTATATGTTATAAAGTTGAAGGTTTTATGTTCTTTTCATTCCAATTTTGCTCCATATTCTGATTTACTTCTCAATCTTAACAATAACCTATTCAATCAAGTTTCCATGTTGTCTTCGATAAATGAACTTCCAGGCATCATTGGTGTTATTACAGAAAGATGAAAATAACTTCAAGGTTGTTATAAATCAGTTACATACAAGTTGCCTTTATATATATTTTGTAACTACCGTAAATGTAAGAGAAGAAAAAAAAATACAGAGTGTTCAAGAAAGGCTAACAACTTATCTTGTATCAATCTTGTAACTCCCCTAATAAAAATTCTCATCAGCTTCTCCGTGGACATAGGATATCCTTGGCCGAACCACATAAATCATCGTGTTCATCTTCTTCATCGATCTTCTTTGTTCTATCGTTTACCATTTAACCATCGATCGTGTATCGTTTAGCCATCGATCGTTTACCTTAGCACCTCTATCGTGTAGACCATCGTCGACTTCATTCCCCATCGTCTAGACGATCTTCAGTAAAGTCTTCATCGTCTAGACGACTCCTTACTTTACCTCCAATCGGCTAGACGATAGCAGCCTCATCGTCCAGGTGATTTCTGGCAACATCTCCCTCAGGTTCTCTCCTTCTTTTCTCTCTGTTTTCTCTACAACAAAGAAAAGATAGGAGTAGTCATTTGAGTTCTACAAAAACTTCAGAAGTGTTTATCTCTAATCACAGCCGTCAAGGTGTAGGGTGGAGATTTTCTTCACACGGATGGTGCTTTTAGCACACTGATTTGTGTTTGTGTTTTTAACTAAGGTGGTATCCAATATTCAGTATAGGACTTGGGTTTCTTTAAGTCCAAAAGATCATCTTTAGTTTAATAGTGCAGTGTGTTATTAGCCCATTGTAGCATATCAAGCCCAACAATTGGTAAAGATAAAAAGAAAGCATAAATAAGAACATGGAGTACTAGCTTACTTGTCAATGAGACTTCCATTGCCAAAGTAAAGAGATCTGATTTTGGTATTCCTGCTCCAACTGTTAATTAAAACCTTCTTTAGGGTCTTCAGAAACTCTATAATCTCTTGAAAATTTTGTTCATTAAATCCGTAGCCACATCATCATCAAATTTCACTCACATGTTATGTTCTATCTTGAATCTGGCCTTGCTCATGTGAACAAAAGAAATCATAAAATTTTGAGTCTTTTTTATGTTGGTTAAAAATTAAGATTGTTCTTTCATGTACTTTGGAATGATTTTAATAAAAAGTTTCTAATAAATTCTCAAATATTTTTGGGGTTGTATTTATTTAATTAGAAGATTGTAAAAGACCTCTTTGGTGCCTAGTGGAAGCCAAGTTTATTTGTTAAATTGACAATCTTAGCATATGGACAATCTTAGCAAAACAGTGGAGATCAACGATTTAGATGACTTAAAAGGGTCCGTTTGGAGGTCCAATATTCTATGTGGGGAGATGATATATCCCCTAAATCATCATTTGGCCACTAATATATCATCTCTCCTTTTCACTTCTTTCAACATGTGCACATAAACCTTCATTTAACAACTCTCTCAGCTTCTTCACCCCCCTTCTCATACCCGATCGTCACTCTTGTCATTCTCTTCTCCCTTCCTATGGCTCACTTATGTTTTTATTTCTTTATTCTTTTCTTGAGTTTATTTCATTGTACTTTGGATGTAATTTTTTTATCTTCAATTTATATACATCGTTTTTTAGTGTCCTTTGATAGAGTATATTAATAATTTATTGTCTATAAATTATGTCATTCGAGTTTTCATTTTTATTTGTTTAGTATATCAATTATTTATCTGTATAATATCTGTTAAAAAATTACAATATTTTGGATTAAATCTTTGTACACAATTTCTCAAAAAAAAAAAAAATCTTCATATACAACATCAATATTCAAAATCTACTATTCAAAAGCCCATTATAAAACCTCAATAGAAAACTCATCCATGAATATATATGAGAAAAGCTTCAACAAAATCCCTAAAATCGAACATAAGCAAAACTTTTTTTTAAATGTCTCACTAAAATATTTAATTGACCATTCATAACCCTTAAGTTCTCGATAGTTTTTAAAAATTAAATTTATAAATACTATTTTCACTCGTTTATTTTTATTTTTTATTTTTTATTTTTTACTTTTGAAGACTCTTTTCAAAATTCAAGTCATGATTGAAAATTACATAATGTGCGTGAGTGCGTGCATGCACAGTGTCACAATCGCACTTTCTGAAGCTTCACTTAGCGATTGTACGGCACTTGTTCCCGCTCACAAATAAGTCAGCCAATTCAAATACGAACAGCCAATGGCACATCGGGTACCTCTCGCAACCTCCACCCCCATTTTGGAGAAAAGATTTTATAAAACGAATTTGGTGAAAAGGTTTTCGCAAACAGTTTGATTGTAAGAATAGAGAAGAGAAAGATTGTAGTAGGCTAGAAAGCAATAAGCAACAACAACCGCTTTATAACATACTACTCCGGGTATGGGGAAGTGATGGTTAGTCTTATCCCCATATAGTGCATTCTGAAAAAAAAAACACATTCGCCACCCTTGCATATGAAAATGGGCGAGCGGTCACTCACTAAGAAAAGTACATGTAAACCTAACTACCTAGCAAAAAGAAATGCATAGGATGAAAGCATAGTAAAAAGAGGTGTAGGCGGTCATGCGACCATGGGCAACACGTCCTAGACAAACATGACCGTGACACACAACACGCACAACGCGTCTGTGTGTACGTGCACGTGTATGTGTGTGTATGTGAGTGCGGTGCGCATGCGTGCATGCATTCGTGCATGTGCGTGTGTGTGCTCGCATGTAGGTGTGTGTATATGTGTGTGTGCGTGTGTGTGTATATGTTTGTGTGTGTGTATTTCGTTAACTGAATACAATTAATCTTAAATTTTGACTGAGTATTTTTTAAACAACAATAATAAAGAATTATTTAAAAAATAATTGAATACAAAAAACTGAATTGATACAATAATTAAATTATAAGATTAAAAAAAAATACTGTTCATACAGACAAATTATTTGAGTACAAAAAACTGAACCAGGTAGTACTGACATATGAACTCTGCACACCTAAACATAGATATATGAATTCTGCACTTCCAAACACAGATATATGAACTCAGACATAACAACTCTGCACATTCAAACACAGACATATGAACTCAGACAACACAATTCTGCACCACAAATACAGACATCAAAACTCCCCAAACATCAGAATTCCCCAGATTTTAGAACTCCAGACATCCTATATCATCTCAGCGCCTCAACAGCTCCAAAATTAACTCTATTATTATCAACACACCTTTGAATAGAGAAAAAAAATGAAGTTAAGCTTAAGCCAAGTGCTCAAACGTGTACAATCACACTTGCAAGAAGCAAAAAGGAAAAAAAAAACGAAAAATCAATAATATCATAAATCTCCAATATAAAACCACCTCAGTTATAGTGAATATAAAGTAGTAAAAGATACACATAAAGAAAAAGTAAAAGAAGGAATGAAGCTGCAAAAGAAAAAGAAAAGAAAAAGATCATTAAATCTAAGCACCAAAACAAAAATTGAATTGGTATTGTTTATGAGAGACGGAGTGATAACTTGTAGAAATACAAGTTATTGTGGCTCAAAAGTTGGAACAATTAGGGTCTTTAATGATAAAATCTCATCATTTTTAGAGAAAATTCATGGAATTACTCGAACACTATCAAACTCATACAAAAGAATGTTTATTGCTAAAATACTGCGGCACTAATGTATGATATTGCAGGATCTCAACAAAAGGCTAACACATGATTAAGAAAAGTTTTGCAGGTAAAGTCTAACGCATGGGGTATGCGTCGGAGGGATTCTACGCAAGGAAGATTCATTGATTCAAGCTGTTTGTGTCAAATCACCACTTGCAAGTATGGGCATTTGCAGCGGGCGGCATCTGAAAAGCATCTAAGTGTCAGGCGATCGACCAGGGTTTAGAATTTAATGTTGTCCATCATCAAGTTGACGAAGACCGATGCCTATAAATAGAAGAAATCCCACCAGATGAATGACCTAAGTTTTAGAATCTTAGATCTTTTAGCATTGCATAAATCTGAAATTTTGAGATTGTAGAGCTATGTTGTGGTACCGATAAGAACAAGAGGGAAGAGAACCACCACCATCGTTGATCAAGGACTGGAGGAAACTAAGCTTGGGAGAGACATTTCTTCCAATTCTTCCACAAGTAATTGTACACGAACCAGAATTGAGCCAAAGAGGACAAGAGATTGTACTCTACGGCTTAACTCCTTTCATTTCATCTTACTTATTGATTTCATCTTCTCATTTGATTAAGTATTGGTTATGTAAAGACAATCAGTTTCTTTATAAATTCACATATTTGATCTATCATACTTTGTCATTGTTTATTTCTTGTTTATGTTGGATGCACCTATAACTTCATGCAAAATTCTATTTCAAACGCTTAAGCCAACTAAATCAATTGGTAAAAGTAGCTTTAGCTTAAATTATTCGAGAGAATAAGTAAGCCAGCATCAAGTTAGAAACGCTTAGTACATCTAGAGATAGACGCACTGGTGTTTTATTGCATCCTATGTTTGACGCATACATCCTAGATATAGGTATTGTATGACATTCGCATTGAGAAGTGTCAAATAGAGTCTAATGCATAACAGAGATAAACAAGTCATCTCATTCGCAATATATTCTTGTTCGTGTATATCTAACTTAGATCGACACATATCACTTGCATCAAGCTTCATTCTCCACACGACCCATTATCCTCTACTTGACCCTTTTGTACCTTTTTGCACACATACAGAGAAGCTTAATGTAAATAACTTATGTCTACATTGATGGAACTCGAGACATACGCAGTGGAATTAGGATCTAATTACACTCTAATTTCTTTTAACTTGAAGAAAATAGCATGCATTTGAAGGGAAAAACAGTGAATTAAAAAGGATGGATACAACCTTTGCAGCTCCTGAAAACCGCTTTTCCTCGCTGAATCTCGACCCGAACTCTTCCAGACCACCACTAGAGTTGACCTACTACCCTCAGGCTTTAGAATCGGATTGTGGGACCCGGTGGATGAAGAAAATCGAGAGAGAGAAAGAGATGGAAAATAAAAATGGACTTTAGGTAGGTTTTTGGGTTTTCCTTTTTTCATCCCAATTTTAGAAAACAATTTGGCAAAATTGGCAAAACTCTTTTCATTCAAAATGAAAGCCCATTTTATAGAAAAAAACCATGCAACAATTGCATGAACCAAATCCATAAAAACCCAACACCTATAATCCACTATCTTAGTGGGCTTAATGTCCTCCAATAACCAATGATACACTAATTTAGAAATTAGTAGAATATCACAACAAAAGTTTGGATTTTCCACTAACTTTAGTCAAGGGCAAAATAGTCATTTCGTCAAAAATCAAACTTGGACCAAAAAGTCAACATTTGGACTTTTTATGATTTTTATTCGAAATTCTGGACCTCCCGAGCATGAATCCGCATTCATTTTCTCAAAATTCAAATCACATTTGAATATAAGGTCGGTCAAAGTTTGACTTTTCAAAGTCAAAAGTCAACTCTTTGACTTTACATCTTTGACCATTTCCATCATTTTCGAGCTTCCGAAAATGAACGTATTCATTATTCTTGATATTTTAAATCACAACAATCATCTTATGCATGACCCCAAAAGAATAGGTAACTTAGCAAAGCTCATCATTGATGAACCATGTCACAATAAGGTTCTATTTCTTCTTTCAGATACAATCCTAAGGAATATTAGGTGCAGAGAGTTATGACTTGTTTCTTCATATAGTCCTGGAATCTTAGTCCATGTACTTCCACCTCGATCTGATCGTGTGTCTTAATTGTTTTATCCTAATTGGTTCTCAACCTCAGCCTATATATCTTTGAACTTTTCAAAAGATTCAAACTTGTGATGCAATATAGATAAATATGACCATACCTTGAAATAATCATCAATAAAACTGAATGATATTTCATACCCACCTCGAAGCTTTGACATTCATCGGTCCACTGAGGTCCGAATGTACCGAGCTCTAAGGGTATTGTGGCTCTGAGACCTTTTCCAGAAAGATCTTCTTAGTCATTTTTCCCTCAAGACAAGACTCCACATGGAGGTATAAGAATTATTCTAAAACTGATTTTAGGAGTCTATTCTTAACCAATCTCTCAATCCTTTTGAGATTTATATGTCCAAGTCTTAGGTGCCATAGATAGGCATTAGAAGAAACTTTTTATCTTTTATTCTGAGTTTCGGCTGTTCTAAACATCTCAGTATTTAAGACAAATTTTGCTTTAGTTGGTCTTAACTTATATAAGTTGTTTTCAAGTATAGCAGAACAAATTTGAATACCTTTTCTTAAAATGAATGCTTCATTAACTTCAAAAAATATTATATATATTGTTCCATAATACAACCGATAAATATTAAATTCCTCTTCATAAGAAGTGCATACAAAACATCTTTAAGTATGATATATCTATCGTCGAAAAACAACTTCAAGTCTCCCATTGCTTCGGTCGAGACAACCTCTCATGTTCCAACCTTGAGGATGATCTCGCCTTCCTCAAGCTTTTTCCAAGAACTAGTTTCTTGAAAAGAGAAGCAAATATGATTAGTGGCTCCTAAATCCAATATCCAAGTTGAGGTATCATCCTCCACTAAACATGTCTCAGCAACTAGTAAATCATATTTACCTTGTACTTCTTTCGAGGCAGGGGCTTGAGGACATTCCTCAGTTAAGACAAATCTCAGGTCATCTATTACTAATGTGAATTCATATTGTTTTTCCATTTTGAGTAATTATCGCCATTTAGTTTCTCGGAAGCTAAGAGTTGATCTAAAGAGCTAGTCATGCTAAAAAGAAAAACATATCCTTTTTAGTAAAAACATTAATCATTTAAATCCAATCAAGTTTAGGAAAAAAACTAATAATGTATCCTTCATTATTATATTTTGCAACGATATTTCAACGGTTTAGAATAACCTTCACCGAGGGGTGATCGACTATTCTTCCGTTGAACCAAGACTATCTTGACTAGATACTATCACCAGAATAACTCTTATCCCTATAGTAACTCAATTATCGCTACTTTGGTCAAGAATTTACTAACACTTAGTAATTCTCGTAAGTGTGACCCTCCATTTTTAGACCTCAAAAATCGGAATCATTGTGCTCCCGAAGTTGGAAAGATAAGAATGAAAATGAACCTGAGAGACCCTATCAATTTTTAGAGTTTGCGGAGCTCCGAATCCTATAATCCAGCCCTCCGATTGGTAAGGTTGCTCCAGGGCAGACATGCAGGCGCATTATAGGAATCTCACGATGCAACCTAATGGAAGAGACCGTAGGATGTGTTGACACACTTCCTTCTCCTACTTACTATGAACAACTTCTCTATTCCACCTTGGTACTAACGTCAAGCCAACACTCTCCGAATAGAGTCCGCTCCCAAGGCGGCTCAAAGCCAAGCATGAATCTCACGGTATGAACTCTTAGGGACGCTGGAGCTTAAGTACATTAACTTCTCTCCAACTGAATGTTCTAGACGGTTAGGGTATATAAATACTTAGCGATACATTTCGGCTAACTAAGCATATCCTAAAGTCTAGGTGATTCATCCGAGTATAACTTTTATACTGGATTTTTAACCTGCGATGTCTAGGTGATAAAACAAATTTTATTACCTCACATCGCTCACGCATGCTCATAAAAACTGATTTAACCTAACTCAGATGGCCGGCTCGATCTCCCAGTAATAGGGTGTTCCTTGAACGTCAACTTAAAGAAACCTTCAACCTTAGTCATCTTATCTGACTTTTGTAAATCTTGTCGGGTGAGTGTTCTTGTAACTTCGTTTTAAATATCGACCATATTTCTATGAAAATTGGGATTGCTGCCGATGGTTAACCCTAAATGACCATGAATTTTATCTTTGTTATAGATTTTAGAATCTAGATTTATTTTATAACAAATTATAAAATAAATTATAACAATTATAACCCTAAAGCATTCATCTATAACATGCTTCCTTCAAACAAACATGCTTTAAATAACACTTATATTAAAACTAAGCATGCATAGTATATATTTTATAACACTTATAAGATATAACAAATGCATGTCATATGCTTTTCCTATGGTGGAGTTTTAAAACTATATGGCATACTATATGCACACATAATCAAATAACATTATACATCACATGCATAATAGGTAAACAACACTAAAGTTGATCGATTTTGACATTAAAACAAACAAATAACTAATTTATTACAAAATTCAGCAACCTGCTTCTCGGAATCGGCTTCAAACACTTTGAACCATCTTGAACCGGCCAAAAAACTCTCGAACCGACCCAAAAACTCCAAAAACCAAGTTGAACCGGTCAAACCAAATCAACCTGGTCAACGAATCGATCCAGACCATCTGGACCAGCTGGTCAACGCACGCTGGTGCAGTAAACGAAAGTGCAGGTCGAGTCGACGGAGGCGGAGCGGGCGCACAGCTCGCGAGCAGGCGGGAGGCGCCTGGGCAGCTTCGAATCGGGTCGCGCGAATCAGAGTGAGCGGCCGCTCGGGTCAGATCCGGCTGGGCAGGCATGCGAAGCCAGGCACGCGTGCGAGAGAATCCGGGTGGCAAACCGGGTCGGGTCGGGTCGGGTCTGGTGGCCAAATTCAGGTCTGTGATGCATTTTTCTTCAAATTGCTGCTGTTCTCTCTCCCGAAAACAAGAAATTACAGCCTAATTTCAACTCTAATGACTTCAACAAATTTAAAGAATTTTTTTCACACATTAAAGCTCATAAACATGTGAGCAATTACAAATTTCCACAAGAAATTTAGAGAAAAACAATGCCAAAATCATAATAAATCCACTTTAGTTCACATTTCATTCAACACTTGAATAGATACGAAAAAAACACCCATCAAAAGAAATTAAGTGTAATTCTAGCATGCTCTGTACCACATGATGGAACTCGAGACATACGCAGTGGAATTATGATCTAATTACACTCTAATTGCTTTTAACTTGAAGAAAATAGCATGCATTTGAATGGGAAAACAGTGAATTAAAGAGGATGGATACAACATTTGTAGCTCCCGAAAATCGTTTTTCTTCACTGAATCGACCCGAACTCTTCCGGACCACTACTAGAGTTGATCTACTATCCTCTAAACTCAGAACCGGATTGTGTGACCTGATGTATGAAGAAAATCGAGAGAGAGAAAGAGATGGAAAATAAGAAATAGACTTTAGGTAGGTTTTTGGGTTTTCCTTTTTTCAGCCCAATTTTAGAAAACAATTTGGAAAAATTAGCAAAACTCTTTTCATTCAAAATGAAAGCCCATTTTATAGAAAAAAACCATGCAACAATTGCATGAACCAAATCCATATAAACTCAACACCTATAATCCACTATCTTAATGGGCTTAATGTCCCCACTATAAGCCAACACCTAGCCTACTATTTTGTTATGGAATTATCCAACAGAAGTTTGGATTTTCCCACTAACTTTAGTCAAAGGGCAAAATAGTCATTTGGTCAAAGTCAAACTTTGACCACAAAGTCAACATTTTGACTTTTTATGATTTTTTTTCGTGTTGACTAATTTTGACCTTTCGAGCATGAATCCGCATCCATTTTCTCAAAATTCAAATCACATTTGAATATAAGGTCGGTCAAAGTTTGACTTTTCAAAGTCAAAATCAACTATTTGACTTTTTACATCTTTGACTATTTCCATCATTTTCGAGCTTCCAAATATGAACGTATTCATATTCTTGATATTTAAATCACATTTAAATATTAAAGTTGTATCTCTAAACTGAAAAACCCGAATACTATATCACATATACTTGTCGGTTTCTCTTTCTTCACCTAATTCTAACAATTCGAATTATTCTATCATACTGTTCTAAGTTTATTCCATATGAGCTAGTAGGGGAACCTAATGGACCTATAGATCATGGGCTCCAACGATCCGAGATTAGCTAGCTAATTCTTTAGACGGAGCTAATCAACATTCGTTAACTAACGGGTCATTCCACTATAGTCTCGTAGTTGCACTCCTCTCACTATAGATATATTTGTGTCCATTTGATATAATCATGATTAGTAAGCTAATCCTTCACAGGTTGTTCGTAATCTCGGCTGGATCATAAAAATCGTTTTACCCCCAAGACTATATCTTGTTCCTTAAGTTCCACTGATCCTCTAATGAACAATTGGTTTAAGGTCCAACCTATAAACCGAATCCCTCTCGGGCCAAGGAGAGGGTGGGGCCCCTTGTTCAAGACCTGGATTCAGTACTAAAGGGAACAACCTATCTACTATTCTTATAACGGGTAGGAGTGAATTCCGTCTTGTACCCTATGTTCCCACCTATCCACCATATCTTACCCCCTGAAATGGGAGGCTTATTGGGCTAGCGATATTGAGTTGCCCTCACCTATGCAGATTTAAGGATAATTCTAAGTGAACAAGAGTTCATAGTTAGCTCAGGATCAAGATTAAGTTACCTTGATCATCAATTAACGAAATAGTCAGTTTTATACATAAAACGGCATTTAGAATGTAAAAAGTGACTATTTCATGGTTCAGTCTTATGTAAACTCTTTACATAGGATGTCCCCACTCACATATCTCTATATGAACGATTCAGGATCACATCGTTTGTACTAACTACAAAGTGAGCCACATCTATAGTGTCCCCAGAATAAGGCGCCCAACCTTATTCATATACTATAGACCATTTTGGCTATATATTTGAACTTGATCCACATTTATGTCACTACATAAAGTTCAAACTATATTAAATAGCCCCAGAACCTTAGTTTATTCATTCAAGATTATAATTTCAATAACAACTTTATTGAAAAACAAAACAGAATATGTTTATTAATTTACAAACTACGAGTTTTAGGATATAAAATCCAACATATATACACTTAGGATATCTCTACAACAGTTACAACGCAAGGTCTGCGTTAGCTTTAATCTGAATCCCTGAGTTCGACTCTGGACTTACCAGGAACCTGAGTTGGATTTATACTTGGATTTGAGTCAGAAAAACTTGAACATCTATAGAGGAGTGTCATGCGTCCTGTTGCACATCACTAATGCATCATAAACGCATAAACGCATCATTTATATTTACACTTATTTTTTCGATTACTTTATACAATACACTCCTAAGATCAAATCATGAAATCAACGAACACGGAGCAGTATAACGCCTTAGTTACCTTGCAATCTCTTGAGTCAAGAAAGGAAAACACAGAAAAATATGTTAATCAAATGTAGTTCCTTCAATTGGCAAACATGCCAAATGTAATCATCTAGAAAATCATTCACCGATCACAGAGCTTTCCAAGATTGGAAGCACAACCAACAAAATGAAAACTTCATAACATTCTAAATTCCACACTAAAACCTTGAAAAGAAAAATATATTTACAAGATTGAAAAACATTATTATTGTATGTTATGACAAACAAGCACTGATCACAGAGTTTTCCGACTTCTCACTACAAGAATGTTTACCTATTTCGACCTTTTTTTTTCCGACGCATCAATTTTCATTGAGGTTTCTCTCGACGTAATTTTAATTCGTCGGCCAAAATGAAGCAAGACCTACGTTTTTCTTTTCTTATTTATGCCGACGCAACTAGACACTTATCCCGTTATCCCGATGCACAACGTGTCAGCCAAAGTTTTAAGAAAATTTATTTTTCCTTTCCCCCGTTTTTTCCTTCCCATTTTTTCCTAATTCCCAATTCTTTTCCCCCCATTTCCTTTCTCACTCTACTTTTTTCACCATTTTCCTCCCACTCCTCCCCTTCCCCCACGTTTTTTCTTCCACTTCCCCCTCCACCCATTCACCTTTTAGGAATTAGCATACGTTCGTAACTTGGGGAAGGGGGGGTGTATATGTTGTAATTGTATTTTAGATTATCTTGAAGCTTGATTGTGCACTTTAAAGGAACTTTGTTCTTGGCTTATTTGTAGGGATCCGATAGTTGTGGAAGTTTAAAGGGCGCTTATGTATTTGTTTAAGTTGATTTACGTCATGCTTGTAGTGTGGGGAAGGGGTTCATGTCTTAATTATAACCATTTTAATCACTTTTTAGATAGTAAAATGGTTGTTTGTAGTGTCCATATTTTAATTATGAACATTCACGACATGTTTGTTGCTTGAGAGGGGGATCATTCCTCATAACCATTTTAAACATTTTGTTTAAGTCTTTGTGTGATTGTTAAGATATTTTTGTGCATTTTTCTTTGTTGATTTTAAGAAATCTTTCATAATATTTGTTTTTCCTATTTCAGGTCATTCGTGTAAATTCTTAAAGATCATTTTTTGGAGATTGCAAGAAGATTTTGAGATGATTACTTAGTTTGATTTAGTATCTCACTTATTTGGATTTAGGGTATTTTTGCTTAGGGAAGATTAAATTTTTTTTGTGTAGGGGATTTGTAAGAAACTAGAAAAGTTCAAATTTAATTGAATATATAGTTTTTCTGGTAGGTTTTTATAGCTTGTGTATTGAATATTAGTCTTATTTTTATATATATAAGCTTACTTTTGTTATATTTGTCTCCAATTGATTTGTTTAAAGATTAGTTTTTGTTTATGCGTAATTAGGTATTCAGGAAATAAAAATTTGGTAATTTGTTTGTTACAAAAAATAAATAAAATTATAAACAACTTATGCCGATGCAAATAGACGTTGGCAAAAATCTATCTATTGAACTGAAAAATTTTGTTGTTTAAAAATATGTTGTTGCCGACGCAAGTTGTATTTTGTTGGGAAAACACATATGCCGACGGAAATAATTGTGTTGCCAAAAATGGTATTTATGTAGACGAAAATAGTTTTCGTCAGGAGGCACTTCTCCCGACATGAATATGACGACAATTATGTCGAAACAAAAAAATGCATTGGCATAACCTATCTCGACATTTTTAATACCTACCCCGACGTTTTCTTTACAAGGGAAAAGTGAAAATTCTTGCAGTATCTCTACACATAAAATTCATCTGATCAACCACATAAATATGACATCTAACTTTACTAAAATTAATTAATGAGAAAAGAGCAAAACCAAGTTAATACTTAGTATATATATGCAGTCTTCCTCCAAGCTTAAGAGTTCCATAGTAGTCAACATAAAAGATTAATAGTTGTTAAGTACTAGTCAGTAAAGAAAAATAAATATCAAATACTATCTTATATTTAATCTATACTAAGAAAATTATCTTGCATTGATTGAGTTGTTGAGTAAAGATGTTGGCCCAATCAAAACAAGCATCTCTATCAACAAATCATCGTCAAAATCTTGTCTAGCAAAACTCATCTAAAGAAATAAAGAAAGCCTTGATCATATAAAAGGTCATAGGGTAATTGCAATTAGTAGCATTTTTAAGAAAAATAATCAAGTATATAACATCATTTAAAAAAATTGCAAATGTAGACAAGTCAAGTCTTGATAGACTCTTATTAGTGATATGGTCTATCCCTGATAGACTTGATCCTATCAACAATATGGTTTATCCCTGATAAACTATTTAAATTTGATCATATTTGTAATTTTTTTTACATTATGTTATATCTGTTAATATTTTGAATCTAATCTCTATATTTGTAACTGTCCCGAAGTCATATTTGTTGTAGTGTGAGTTGTAGTGTGAGTTTCTAACCACACTTGATGTCTATCTCGTAGACAAGGAAATAGAGAAGTCGCTACAATAGCACGATTCACCAAGTTATCTAAGTTCTCAATCTGTGAAAAAATCTAAAAGCAACATTAAAATATATCATATGCCATAACATGCTATAGATTCTCATAAATATTAATTGTGTCCATTGATTGCAGCAAAAAGTAATGATGCAGAAAAAAAAACAAACTACATCACGTCAAACATCTTCTATTGCTCTCAAATTCCCTCTCCTCCTCAAACTCCCTCTTCGATCTCATCTTGTTCTCAAATTCCCTTTACCTCCACAATAAATCTTTGTCTTCAACCTCTAGCTCTCTGTTATCCAATTGCCCTTCCTTTTCATTCATAAGCTTCTCCTTCTTGAAATTTTTGTTCTTCATCTTTTCTTCTCTTTCAACCTTGTTTTTCTTCATTCCGAATGCTCTGTCTCTCCTCTATTCTTCCATTTTCACTGTCATGTCTCTCAATTCCAAAACTCAGAGCCCCATCTTTCCTTATCTCTTATTCGATCCAGAACCCTTTTTCGATTTGCTCGTCTCTAAAATGCTGATTTCATTGAATCCAGTGCATTTCGCCTCATTTTCAAGGACTTCCACCACCTTATGACCATAGTTGTGGCTGTCATCTTTTTTGCCTCCTCGTTCTCTCCCTTTAAATCTTCCTTCTCCTCCAAATCATCAGAATGAGCACCGATTCCGAATTCCAAACCCTCACTGCCATCACAACGCCATTTTCAAAGACCAAACTCCTCTCCTCAATTGAAAGGCAAATCTCCGAAAACCTCCCTATATTTCATGAAATTTCTACCAGTGATTCTCATCGTCCTTCCAATTGAACTCGTCATCAGAAACCTTGATCTTCTACTTGACGTCGAGATACCGCTGGCACATGTTCTTTGCTAGGATTCCATAGTTGAGAAGCTCTGAGTATTTGGAAAGGGTTTCTTCTTCCTGCTCCGTCCACTTCTTCCTTCTACAAAAATGAAAGATGGAGAGAGGAGGAAGGCTGGGAGGAAAAATGAGTGAAAGAAAATGAGAGAAGAATGAAGACTGCGAGGGAAAATGAAAAAGAGCGTGATTTTTGTGTGGTGAGACTTAACGCGCTCCCAATATTTAGCTTTCCCACATTTTTTTCTTTTCATTTTTCTATAGCCTTTTTAAGAAAGGTTATGCTCAAATGTTATTAAAACATATATTTGTTGTAGTGCTTAGCTCTCATAAGCAATGGTCCAGCAATTAACTACAAACGTTTTATGAATGATTTTGCTAAACCATTTTGTGTATGAACATGAGCTACAGGAAGGGATCGAATCTCACAACATAAGCATTTTGTGAAGCCTTACATCCCGTAATTCGATTTTTACATAAACAAATTTATTGTACTAAAATAGCATATAAATATGTAAAATAGCATGCTTTTAGAGAAAAAGATTATAACAATTATTACCTTTCTAGCTTCCCATGTTCCAAGAACGATCCTCTCGAAGTTCCAACGAACAGCTCCTCCTACGATCTTCATCACGAACTATTTCTTAAACAATCTCAAGCACAACCATGAGAATAAGCTCGTTATTCTCTAGAATTCCAATAGAATGATAGGTGGTATCTAACTATTGGGAGAGGGAGAGGAGAAAAGGCTTTTGGAGAGTAGAGAGGATTTGCTTTGTGGTTTAGGAAAAATTTTGCACAACCACACTTATGTGTTGTGTATTATCAGTGTGTCCCAAATGGGTCATATGAAGGTCTTTATATAGAGAAGGATCAAGCTCTTTTCCTAATTATTTTTCGATTTCCCTTTTCCACAATTAATTAATTAAATAATATTTATTTAATTAATTTACCACAATTAAATAACACTTATGTAATTTAATTTGCACATTAATTAAATATTTTTTTATACATTATATAAAAATATATATATATATATATATATATATATATATATAATCATAAACATCGTATGTATATGTGAAATATCTCTCTATTAATTAATTCTTTGTGAATCTAATTCACTTGAATTAATTAATTGAATCTTATTCTAATATTACTTTCCAATTTAATTTGAATTATAGATCATATCCATAATCATTTATATGTTAATCACATTAATATATGGTTTCCTCAAATTAATTTGAACAATTCAAATGATCCCTTTTAAATATCCTCTGGTGAGCTAACAAATGAACCTGATGAACCTGTAGATCAAAAGCTCCAACAATATGAGATTAATTAGCTAAACTCATTAACCAAATTAATCAATATTCGTTAACTATGGGTATACTTCACTAAAGACTCACAGCTGCACTCTTCTCACTACATATATATTTATGTGTCCACAGATATAAACCAATAATAACAAGTTAGTCCTTCATGAGTGTTCGTAACTCCAATTGGGTCAAAATACCGTTTTACCCTTGGGTTACCTTTGACTCCTTAAGTACTAATGCTCCTCTAATGAACAATATGTTTATGGTCTAATCAATAAACAAAAACCCCTCTCGGGCCAACTTTTGTTCAAGTCCCGGAGATACCACTTAAGGGAACACTCATCTACTTACCCTTAAAGCGGGAATGAGCAAATTCCATCTTGTATTACTAAATTCCCATCTCCTCACTTGGTCTTATCCCCAAAATGGTAGGTATATTGGGTTGGCGAACTGACCACCCTCACCCATATAAATCAAAGAAAAATCCCTCATGAACGGGAGTTCATAATATACTAAGGATTATGTCTAAGTTGTCTAGGTCATCCTATTGAAATAGGAACCTAACTAGTTAACGATGTTACATCTAGTGGTTACTATTCCGCGGTCCGATCTTATGTAAACTCATTACATAGGATACTCTCACTCACATATCAACTACACGAACGCATTGGATTATTAAAGCCCTTTAATGTTGGTTTAATAACACTGTCTTTAATGTCGGTTGCAACCGACACTAAAGCCCTTTAATGAAATTTGCAACCGACATTAAAGGGCTTTAATGTCGGCTGCAACCTTTTAAACCAACATTGAAGCCCAGAATCTGTTCGTTTTATTAATCATTATCCGTTTTTTTAAAATTTCGTTGCCGAATCCATTTTTTCGGTCAAAAAATATAACATGACACATCATCATCGAACACTGTGGCTATGACATATTATTTATGTATGGATTACAAATCTATTACATTTAATCTGCAAATTCTGCTATAAAATTATAATTTAAAAGGCCGTACAATAATTCAGCCCTTGAAAACACAAATTACAAGTAATACAAACATTATGATTTTACAAACATTATGAGTTTACTGACCTTCTCCCCTTGCTAAGTATGGATCCCTTCGTAATTCTTCTTGAACAGACCCCCCCAGCTTCAGCAGTGTCTGGTTATAGGGTTCTTTGTCTGACCATTATTGTTCAAAGGATCACAAACAAAAAAAGGTTTAAGACAAAGGATTGAAAGTGAAAATGTGATCAGAATTCATATTCAACTAACCGTATTTATTGGGAATGTGTATAAATGGTACATTTAAGGCAAAATTCTTGTAGTGAATGTGTTGGATCTAGAGTTCCCTAAGAAAAAGCATAAAGAGGTTGCGATACCAAATCTTTACTCCTTTTTTGCACCTGCAAAACAAGAAAACTCAATAGTTGATTAGCATAATGCACATGTTCTCGAGCCAATCAAATATTCATAATGCACTGTGAGTCAAACATGCTTTTAGAGTATTTAATTAGCATAATGCACATATTCTCAAGCTAATCAAAATGCTTTTTACTCCAGGAGAATTTATAACTGTCATAATATAGCAGAGACTCTAGTAAATATTCATATGTAAAGTACAACTTCCAAAACAACTCAGGCCTCAGCACCGATCCATCGTTTAGTTCCTACATCTATCGCTTAGCTCCAACTACCCATCGTGTAGCTCAATCGTTTAGTAAACGATCTCGCGCATAGCCTATCGTTCAGCTATTGCGCCCATCATTTAGCGCTGACGCCTTATCGTCTAACGCATCCGCCTATTGCTTAGCATTCCGCCTATCGTGTAGCACGTCTGTTCATCGTCTAGCACTCACGCCCATCGCGTAGTGCCATCGTGTAGTCCATCGCTTAGTGCTTGCGCATCGCTTTAACGCTCAACGCTATCATCTAGTGCTATCGTCTAGCGCTATCGTCTAGCTTCTATGCTTATCGTCTAGCGCTTACACTAATCGTGCAGTACTTTGCCTATCGTATAGTTCGATCGTCTAGCGCATCACTCCTCATCGTTTAACGTCGTGCGTATATCTACATGATCGTCTAGCGCATCGCTTAACTCCGCGCATCTGCTATATGATCGTCTACCTCATTGTTTAGCTCCTGGCATTGCTACACAATCATCCAACGCCTGCCTATACGATCGCCTACCTCATTGTTTAGCTCCCCGCATTGCTACACGATCGCCTACCTCATCGTGTAGCGCTGCTCATTTGCTACACGATCGTCTACCCAGCGCCTTGCACTCAATATTTCGCTTTCACTGCTCTTGCTCACGCATACCCAACGCATGAGCAACTCTTGGCAATGCGTCTTGCCAATACTTCGACCAATACAACAAAACCATTAATCAAATCGAATTTCAAAAGCCATAGACACATAAAAAGGCCCAAATCTAAGAGCAGGGAGACATATTGGAGTGAAACCACAACTGGCTTTCATTAAGACATTTACACAAACAGTTGAGAGGTGTAAACATAAGAACAAAAATTGTTGTGAGTTTAAAAGAGGAAAAAGAAGAAGAGCATACTGATCTGGACGGCAGCGCAGTGGACAAAGACGAACGGTGATAGATTTGGAGACACGCAGCGAGGGAAAATCAAATGACAAACGACGACGAAACGAGCAGCAGATCCGGGCGACTGGGTACGACGACGCGGGTTGCACGATGAACAGACCTACGCGGAAGCCAGATCTACACCATGACAAACTCTTCACCCACGATCGATGGACGAATAGCAAGGGTTTGGAAGAGAGAAGTGAGAAAGAAGAGGGTCTGAAGAGGGAAGTGTGAGAATGAGCGGAAAAAGAAAATAGGGGGAAAGTGAAGAGAGAAAAATGAAAAAATGGGGGGGAAATAGAAAGTGAGAGGATAAATTAAGCAGATCTTTAATGTCGATTTAAAACAGAGATTAAAGGTACCCCTACAATGTTGTTTTAAAACCGATATTAAAGATCCGCTTTTCAAAAAAGAAAAAATAAAACCGACATTATACATCCGATTTCACTTTTTTCAACCGACATTAAAGCCCAAAATTCTTGTAATGGATCATTTTGTTTGTATCAAATGCAAAGTGAACTATATCTATAGTGTTACCAGGATAAGGTACCAGCCTTATCCCTATACTATAGACTCTTTAAGCTGTATCTTGAACATTGATCTTTGTATGTCTCCACATACAATTCAAGTCTCATAATGCAGTCTTGGATGTTAGTTTATTGAATTTAAGATTATTAAGACAAAATAGACAAACAACACAAACAATAACATTTATGAATTAACATCTATCACTCTTTATTGATTACAATCAATTAATAGCATTTACTATCTACGAGTTTTAGAGCATAAAACCCAATAGTAAATTCACCAGCATTATCAAGATAAATGGTCTTAATTGAATAATTAGGAAATTGTGCTCTTAACTTAATTATTTGACCAAGTAATCTTGCAAATGCAAGATTTCAACTTAATAATAAGCACATGTGTGATCATCTACTGGATGCATCTATTAATACCATAAGATATCCAAATGGTTCACTTGGTGGGTTAATAGGTCTACACATATCACCATGAATTCGTTATAGAAATACAGATGATTCAGTCCCCACTTTGATTGGTGATGTTCTAATGATTAGTTTGCCTTGAGAGTAAGCATCACATGATAATTCATTAGATTGAAGAATCTTCTAGCTCTTCAGTGGGTGTCCATTTGAATTCTCAATAATTCTTCTCATCACTATAGATCCTGGATGACCTAATCTGTCATGTCAAATTGTAAATATGTTTGGATTCATGAACTTCAGGTTCATTGTTGCATATATTTCAATTACTCATATATGAGTATAATATAATCTAGAAGATAAAGTAGACAACTCTTCCAATATATGTTTTAATATGAGACAGTAGATATGATATAAAGATACTCCGTATTATTCTTTTTATCAGTCTCAATATGATAACCATTATTGCAACGTATATCTTTAAAACTAAGTAGATTTCTCTTTGATTGACTAGAGAATGATGCATTGTCAATTGTAAATTTCGTTCCCATAGGCAAAATAATATTTGCTTTCTAAAGCCTTCAATCAGGTTTGTAGAACTTGATATCGTATTGTATTTTTGCTTCCAGCATTGTCAGTTTGAAAAAATATTTTCTACTTGCAAGTATTGTATGTGTAGTTACAGTGTCTACCAGACATAAATCTTCTTACTCATTTTTTAGTCACCCAACATATGAAAATAATCCAGGTTTCTTCATTAAAAGAAAAGAATTATAATAAGAAAAACAACATTTGGAATATACAAAGGTTAACATCTACAAAAAGAAGGGAAAAAAATATGGAGATGAATAAAAAAAACAACATTAGATCTAGATATTTTCAAAGTCAAAGGAAACACTTGATGTTCCATCAATTATGGTGATTTTCTCTTCAGGAGATTCATAGAAGTCCCCCACATCCAAATTTGTCATATGGGATGGGTCAAATATGTCATTAACCTTACGTGCAAAATTTACTTCCGCGTTTTTTTTTTCTTTTTCCTTCAGGGAGACTTGATAGAAATCAACTAAGTGTTTTGACGTACGACAGGTATGTGATTAATGCCCAGTCATTATGCATCGAAAACATTTATTTTCAACACTTTTTAAACTCTTATCTTGTGGAGTTTTTTCTTTGTGATCATCATTTTGCGTGGCTCTTTTGAAATTTGAATGATTAGAACGACCACCACAAAATAATAATTATTTCTTCCTTTGCCACGGTTACAACCTCGACCATCATTATTAACATTCTCAGCATTCACTTCAGGAAATGGTGTTGTTCCAGTTGGTCGAGATTCATTATTTTTCATCAATAACACGTTATTTTGTTCGGCCACGAGAAGACATGAAATTAGTTGAGAATACTATATAAAACCTTTCTCTCGATATTGATACTGCAAGAGCATATCTGAAATGTAAGAAAATATCTTCTAAAACATATTGATTTAAAATTTTGGAGTCTCAAGTGCATCCATTTACGACGAGTTTTAGGGAGAAAAATTATTTTTTGATGATCACATTTTTGTGGCATCCAGATGTATTTTTGACAAATAATTATTAAGATTAATATCAAATGCTACAAATTCTAATTTTATAATATTTTTCATAATAACACTATTACAAAATATTAGATTTATATTAGAAATTTAATATATATCAAATTTGTAAGACAATATTTAATTTATTAATTATAACGAAGGAAAAAAACCTACATACCTTTAGGACCTACCTTTAGCAGGAAAAATCATAGGAGCTCGGACATGTTATAAAATTGGGGAGCACAACGAGAACACTAATACCATAAAATATAAATATAATAAACAAAAATAAATATAAAATAAATTAAACATGATATATAAATAAACAAAATAAAATAAGAAATAAAAAAATTTCTCTAAAATCTCTACTTTTTTCTAATTTTCATGGATTTTTGCTCAATGTATATGTCTTCCAAAACCCACAAATATCATTATTTATAGACAATTTAACAAGTAGAAGTAGATTACATGGACACTAATAATGTATAAGACACATGAACAAAATGGAAGGATGACACATGGTCAATGAATAACTAAACATGAGCATCTAATGGACATCTATTTCATAATATTTATAATATTAATGTTAATATATAAAAATAAGTGAAGACAAATACTTAGATACAATATATTGTAAACGACCACAACCTAATTAACATCATTATCATACACTTACAAAAGTCTTAGTAAAAGAAAACAGACATGAAGCGCGTGAAATTCCCAACTGCCTAGAATTTTCATTCGAATTCATATGCATTTGAATGCAAAAAGATGGAGTAAAAAAATACCTGATAAAACAAACCCCTAATTTCTGAAATATATATATATATATATATATATAAGATCATGTTTGGTTTTTGCACTACAACCAAATATCAAACTTTGTTACAAATCTGTATTTGTTAATGTCGATTAGGCCGGGATTATTCTTCGTAATCATCCAAGCCATCCATGGCATGTACTAGAGTTGAAAAACTATACGGAGCCATACACTTGTGATGGGTGCAAGGAAAAAGGTTTCGGCCCACGATACCGATCGCGAAAAATGCGAATTTTGATCTTCACCAAGCTTGCACTTACAACCGAATTGCCTCGGTTTCTCATGACTACTTCCCGGGGTCGAAGTTCAGGTTCCTTAGAAACCCACCAAAACCGTGCCACCCAGAATGTATAATAAGGTGTGACGCTTGTAGAAAGACCATTAAAGGCTTCGTTTTCCATTGCGAGGAAGATGACTTGGATCTTCACCCATGTTGTCGAAACCTCAAAAGGAGTTACGAAATCGAAGACGTGAAGTTCAACCTCCACAAGAAGGTGAGAGGGAAGTGCATGTGGTGTAATAGGAAGAGCCTTAAAGATGGTGGTAACGACAATGGTTGGTCTTACATGTCTGAGTGTGGGAACTACCATGTTCATGTCGCTTGTATTACTGAAATGGCTTTGGAAGAATGGTACAACTACTACAACAACAACAACAAACAGCAGAGAGGTGGAGGAAGCAGCAGCAGTGGCGGTAGCATGAGAGTGATGAAGAGTACTACTACTACTACGACTGCACCACAATCTTTGGCTGTGAAGTTGAAAGTGCAAGAAATTCAAGCTCGAGGGCGCGGGGATGGAGGGAAGGACAAGTTTTGGAGAATCCTAAAGTTCATCATCAAGACTGTTGTTAGTATCGTTATTGGAGATCCAACCATGATTGTTGCCTCTTTCTTTGTCCAGCTACTTCCCTGAACAATACTTGCATTGCATTTTTCTTACCTCGTATGTCTGTTTTCGGTATTTACTTCTTTTTTATTGTGTGTTTGTGTGAAGGTCAATGTTGCTACTTCAACTTTTATTTCTTCGTTTTACTTATCTTTCATTGGACGTGTTAATTATTAATAAAAAGTATCTGTATTTTTACTATTTCATTAAAATAGATATTCGTAATTTATTCGCATGATATCATAAGTAAACGGTACTATTTTCTTTTTCTAAAAATTTATATATATATATATAAAACGACTCACTATCAAAATAAAAGACAATTGATTATCGACCCAAGAAGATAGAGAATCCCACATATGAGAAAAAGTTACAAATAGAGTTAAACCAAGTAACATTGCAAAGGCATAATGATGGTAGGGTCGGGATATCCCGGCCCTATGAACCAAACGTGAAGTGTATATATATATATATATATATATCCTCGCCCTCTAAACCAAACATAAAAGTCTTCCCGTGTTATACTTATCCATATGAACCTATTTTTTAAGGGCAAAGAAACTCATGTCCAGCTTTTGATTAAGATTGGAATTACTAATAATGTTATAGTCATATTGGTGAATATGTTAAAAAAAAAAAAATACTTATAAAT
The DNA here is from genome assembly GCF_009727055.1 of Benincasa hispida. NCBI lineage: Eukaryota > Viridiplantae > Streptophyta > Magnoliopsida > Cucurbitales > Cucurbitaceae > Benincasa > Benincasa hispida. Next base: position 12,865,715 of record NC_052354.1, read on the forward strand.
TTTGTATCATTTTAAGCTCTAGAATTTTTCAGTGAAAATTACCTTATCTATCTAGTTATGAATCATTGTATTAATTATTATATTTTAAGAAAAAATAACAGAAAAAAATCTCTCGTCTCCATTGATGCATTCCGTCCTTCGAGTTTAAAAACATAATGGTTAATTGTTTAGTTGAAGAAAATTTGGTTTTGAGAATACTATCCAATTTCACCGTAATTAAAGGTGATAGTCTTCTGAAATATCTTGAATTTGATATCTAGTGTTTTGAATGATCTTATATTTATGTTATGTGCGTTATTTACGATTTTTGTCCTAAGATTTAGAGGAGTGTTTTATATAAACTCTCTAACCATACTAGTACCTAAGATTTTCAGTCTAATAACATTGTTCTCTCTCTTTGACTGTGGGCATAACTAATACACTATTAGTAAATCATGTAAATCTGCAGGTCGATTCCTTATTGTTTTATGTTCATCTTCAATTGTCGATTTCTTAACTCGGCCTTTTATTAATTTTATTTTTAACGAAACAAATTTCTTCTAGGCTATGAATTATAAAGACATGTAGCAAGATCAAGATTATAGTATGGTTGTTTGTTGATTCATTCAAAACTAAAAATCAATTAGTTTATTTTGTTTTTTTGGCTGGTTTCGATGGGCTAGATTCAATTTTGTGAGGTGTTTGTTGGGCCACAACTCAAGTTTTTAAATCACGATCTTATAATAATATTGATATTAGTCAAAAAATCAAATTGGTTACATTCATATTATTTGTTATTTGTGCTTAAAAACAAGTAAACCAAGTCTTAATTAATTCTCCCATTCAAATCGCCATTCTTCTTGTAGAAACTCCACATACTACAAACAAACATTTGTCATATATTCAATTTGAAAAAGAAAAAAATATGGGAATTTTAAGACTTTTGTTAATTAACTCAAATCAAATGAATGAGAAGGGATTAGGAGAAAAAATGACCAATTTTTATTATTAAATTTTAATTAATTCAAATGAAAGATGGAACTTATAAGGAAAAAGAAGAGATCACCTTCTCCCACTTAATTTTTGGTCTTCTAATTATTCTTTCAATATGTCTCATCTCATATTCTCACAACTTTTTACGGAATTTCTACAGATAATACGTCATTTTAAGTGACATATTAGTTATTTTAATTGATAGTTTGATCGTGAGTTGGGTTGAAAGACGTTTTAGATCTAACCCAGTTGATCGAATTGTAAGTTTCTTCAATCCAAATAATCTATATTAAAAAATAAAATCAACCCAATAATGAAATATTTGAGTTGGGTTAGTTCGGGTTATTCAGGTCATTTATTTATATTTTTGTTCTAAAAAAAAGTAAAATGTTACTACGTAAAAATTTGATTTAATTATTTTCATTTATTGAATTAAGATGAAGAACTTAATTTCAATTTATATAATAAATTGTTTCTTTCAAAGTGCTAAAAACTACTTTTAGGAGTTCTTGAAGAATAAATTGTCCAAAAAAATTTAAATTAAATAAAACTAACATAAAATATATGCTTATATAATTATATCATAAATAAAAAAAATATGCATTTTAAAGTTAATAATAAATTCGAGTTAGTTTGGGTTATTTTAGGTAAACCCCAACCTAACCCATAAAATTCATTTATTTGAATCTAACCAATAAAATTCATTTATTTGAATCCAGTCCTACCTAAATAAGTTGATAACTCTACCCAAATAAGTTGATAACCCAACCCAAATTGTACGGATTGGGTTGGATTGATTGTTTTTCTAGGTCATCGTGTTTTTTGAACACCCCTAATTGCTTCTACCTTATCCTTAAATGTTATTTAATTAATATGTTATATTTTCAAGGAAAATAACGAATGGAAGTATGAAATTGTGTAAAAGATATGCGAGTAGAGTTATGCTCATTTTCACAAAGTCATGTGAATGGCCCTTAAACGATTTCTTTGATAACCTTGCAAATAACGAGTTCATACATATCTACTCTAATTTTAAACCCATATAGAAAAAACAAGGTCAAAGTCTTTTTTTTTTTCAAAAAAACTTAGTTTGTAACTTATACTTTTGGTTTTTATTTGAGATAGTTACACTTTTATCTTTATATAAGTGGAGACAAAATATAGAAATAAAGGATTGAATAAACCTACTACCCAACAAAACAAATAAACGTCATTATAAGGACTAGTCAAATTAAAGGAGAAGAGAAATGCATCGCCTAAAATCCCAGTGTCATGAAATTTCATTGGAATTCATAAGCATTTGAATGCGAAAAGATGCATAGCCAACGATTCATTGTATGCTAGAAGTGATGGTTGAAATAGCGATTTTAGAAAAAAATTGAAGTATAATCTAAAGATTAAAATATCAATGTCGATATCGATATCGAAATTTTAATTTTATTGATATATCGATAAAATACTGTTATAGATTAATGAGTAAGTTATTTTTACTTCAAAACTAAGTTATGGATATTGTTATTAGTAGTCATATTCATATTGGATTAAATATATGACATTTTCTATATTTTATGTGCATTTATAAAAGTGTTAGAGATATCCATAGATATTTAATATTGATATCAAACATTTCGATTTATGGATATATCGACATATCCATGGATATTTTAATCCTTGGGTATAATTAATTTCAATACAATCATATTAATATTTGGTTCCAAACTTTTTACAAAAGTGATTTTCAATTTCGTTAAAGCCTTGTTGATGAATATCTTTTGCAACATTTTTCGAAAAACATTGAAAATTGCGACAAAATTTGTTTTCATCACAAGATTGTTAGAGACAATTTTTTTTGGCGCAATTTTTTTGTGACGAGTTTTTTTTGTCACTATATCTCTTGTGACAAAAATCTATTTAGTCGTAAAAACTTGATTTGTTAAAAAGAAAATTATACGTTAAATCTCTGACAATGACATTTTTCGTGCTTTTCCTGTAATTTGTATTTAAAGATGCCTAATACACATTCTAATAAACATGTTATGTATACAAAAAATCAAATAAAATAAAATGAGATAAAATATATTAATAAAAAGGTTGAAAGTTAATATATACATGCACATGTGTAGTAGCTTTTTTGTGTAAAGTTTCGAAATTACAGATTAAGATTGAACCAAACATAACACTTAAGCTATTAGTGTTTGAAGTAAGAAATTGAAAATAAAATAGGTGGATTTTCCAAGGTTTGATCATAAAATACAGTTTAGGAAATGAGACTTATAATATTTAACCCAAATCATAAATAAATTAAAGGTGAATCTAAGGTTGTATTTGGATTAATTTTTCAAGTGTTTAATTTTGAAAGTAAGTCATTTTAGGAAAAATTGAAGGATTTAGCAACTATCCAAAATAACTTTCGAACCACGTACTCTCAAAATTTATTTTAAACAATTTAAATAATAATGATCTTTTGAAAAACGTTTTTTCTCTAATCAATCCAAACAAACCCTAAAACTCTTAACTCCATAGATCCAAATCCTCAATTGAAACAAAGCCCAAACCGTTAGAATTAAATTTATATATAGTTTTAACACGATTTGAATTCATGCTCGAACCTAGAGATTAAATTTATAATTTAATTGTATTAATTATAAACTAAACAACGAGTCTCATGTTCGAAATCTTAGGGTACACCTAAAAAGTTCTTGAACTTTGAAAACTTTCGAAACTATGTTCAAAGAAGTTTCTTAGTAAATCCTCACAGTTATTACTTTATTATTCTATAACTAATCCTGCAGTCTTGTTTAATAATTATTTAATTTTCAAAAATTAAACCTACAAATATTTTTTCTAATTTTTTAGCTTATTTACTTTGTTATCTCCTTTCTACCAATATTATAAAAACTAAAACCAACTTTTGAAAACTAAAAAATTATATGTTTCTTAAAAAACATTGTTAGTAGATTTTGGTAAAAAATTCAATTCGTTTACTCCGAAAAAAAAAAATATGAAAAACCATTATAAAAACAATTTAAGAAAACAAAATATAATTTTCAAAAATATAAAACAAAATAGTTACTATACAGAATCCATAACGTTTTGATAACATTGTTAACGTATTACATAATCTCTAAGAGTGACAAAATTGTTAAGGATTTGAGCCAGAGAAGTCGTTGATTCATTCAAAAGCAATAAAACTTTTATTAGTTGGGTTTGGTTTGTCTGGGTTTACTTCAATTCAAGTCTGCAGTTTTTGGTAGTAGGTTATTATTATTATTATTATTATTATTATTATTATTTTTGGAAGCCATAATTTCACTTTTAATATTGATTTTTTAGTCAAAAGCTAATAGAAGATTTCACTATTCTTGAAGATATTTTCTAGTTAAAATGACTTTAAAACCTAAAATAGGCCTTTATCATCTTGCCGAATCACATATTATTTAGAAAAAAGAAAAAAAAATGCACACACATTATAAAGATTCATGGTTCATTAAATTTAATTGGAAAATAACGTACAAAGACTTCTATTATTATTTCCATAAAATAAATGAGAAAATATTATTACTCAAAATAGGAGACTGATGAAAAACGCTTTCTTGACAATAACACACTCGTATGTCAATTGAACTAAATTCGATTTGGTGGTTGACTACTTTTCGTTGAGATAAAAGTACATAGAATTTATTAGGAAAGTCATCCAAAATTTTGAACATCCACATCTTTTGTTTATTATAAAACTGCTACATGTAATAAATTACAAAGTTGAGATACATTGAAAATAGAGAATATATAGAAATTTGTTGTGTTATAGATTATTAAATTTTTATTAGATTTTCGTGTATAAATTTTTAACTAGGAAGTGAAAAGTTCAAATGGTTCAAATCCTTTCACCTCTCATATATTATTGTCAAACTCTATATAATAAAATAAAATAAAAATTTTAATAATTAAGATCCCGTTGGATAATTATTTCATTTTTTAATTTTCTATTTTTAAAAATTAAGCCTATTTTCTCCTCATTTTTTATAATGATTTGCATCTTTGTTAAGTACGATGGCTGGATTCTTAGCCAAATTCTAAATTTCAAAAAACGAGTTTTTAAAAACTATTTTTTTAGTTTACAAAATTTGTAGAAAGTAGAAGGAAGAAATTTGGAGGTGGAAGTAGTGTCTAAGTTTAATTACAAGAAAAGAAAAAAAAATAGTTACCAAACGATGCCTAAATATTGTAAGAAATTCCAAACACACACTTGATATCTAAATTTTATCCGATATTAATATAACATCCTCAGATGAAATAACTACTTGAAGTTTTTCATAATAATTTTATCCTAAAGAATGTAGATGGGAAGGTTGTCTCTCTAATATTGTCTTGCATGTTTATCATTTTTTATCGATAGCTTAATTATATTGTTTAATGTATGTGATAGATTTTAAAAACTATATTTTGAATTTATATCAAACAATGACCTAGGAGTTAGAAAACAATTTTTTAATTGGCAACTAAGTTGCCAATCTTGCAACATGATTTTTTTTAAAATAATGATATTTTAATAATTATTAACAAAAATAGGGTCTGACTAAAAGTAATAAAAAATAGAGTAGTTGAATCATCGATCCGGTGCACAATTAGCTCTAAATCGTAGACCGGGTCCACGACTTCCTTTGCATCACATGCATCTGGCACATCTGGCACTGACTTAGCACAAGTAAACTGCCATATGGATAGACATGCATCGTTGATTCGGTAATCGTGGACGCGTCCACGATTATCTTACTTGTGTACCAAGTACACGACTTAGTGGCCCCAACCACACGCCCCCACAACCTTTCCCTTCACTTTCTTTCCATCTAAAACTTTTTGCTTTTTGTCTCTCTCTCACAGTTGTCGGTCCGACTGCCACCGCCGTCCACTGATCTAATTGTTGTCGCCGTCTGCCACGTCTACTATCTGTCGTTCTTCTTGCTGCCACCGACCATAGGTAAAGTTTGTTTATTTTCCCCGATATAAGAGATTGTGCATAAAAGAATAGAGTTTCCTCCATATTTAAGTGTATGCTCCATAAATCTGCTATTTTATTTTCATTTGGGTTGATTTAAGTGTATGCTCCATTGATCTACATTTGGTCTTAGTTGGTTTTTTTTTTTTTTTTTTAGGTATAGTTGAATATCATAACTTGGACTGTCGCTTTTTTTAAGTGTTGGATTTTTTGGGCTAATTTTTTGGGTTGTATCATAACTTTGTTTTTTCTAAGTGTATTCGTCCATCAATTCAATTGGAATGTTACATTTGGGCTGATTTAAATGTATTCATTTTTTTTATTTGAATTTGGGCTGATTTAAGAGAATATTTGGACTGGTCATAAAAAAAATATTTGGACTATTTGGACTGGTCATTAAAAAATATTTGAACTGTTTGGAGTATTGATCTATTTTGACTGCTTAGAAGAAGAAACAAACTTTTTGGCTGTTAGTATTAACATACTTTTTTGTCAATTATAACAGTTGTAAAAATTTAAGTAAATATGTCGATGTATCTTAAATATTTAGTCATTCTTGAACTTGGAAATGATGGAGACAATGATATTGACGTAGAACTTGATGAATTATTTGGAAACGATAGAAGTGCAGAACATGATCTTGAGTTGTATCGTTAGAGATGTTCGCACAAATAGATTGGAAAATTACTAATTCAACCTATGAACAAGGGTCAACATTGGAGGAAAAGAATAGATGTGTAGATAATTCTAATTTAATACAAAAATGAATGTTATTTGACAGTAAAGAAGATTTATAACTAGCTATAAAAAATTACTGCATGACAAAACACTATGAGATTACCGTAGTAGAATTAAATCAAGATATTTGGAAAGTGAGATGCAAACAGTAGAAGGATGGTTGTGATTGGAGGTTATGGGTATGTCAGTGTAAAACTCATGAGATGTTTGAAATCACCAGACTTAAAGGGGAGCATACATGTTTGTACTCAGACAGGATCATTCATAGCTTGATTCAAATTTTATGAGTATCGAAATCCAAAATATGGTTACAGCTAATCCTAGGGTACCTGTGGCCCTACTCCATAAGCAATTGAAAATAATATGGGTATAATTTTAATTATAGACCGATGTGACAAGCCAAGAGAAAAGCGTTATGTTGTGTTTGGGGATTGGGAGAAATCATATTCAGAGCTTCCGTATTGGTTGAGTGTTGTTGTGCAGTACAATCCTAGAACACGATCGAATTGGTAGTTTCTTCCGTCTGATGTTTCAGGTACAACTATTTTTTGTCGAGTTTTCTGGTCCTTCAGTCTTGCAAGGGAAGGGTTCAAATATTGTAGACCATTAATTCAAATTGATGGAACTCATCTCTATCGAAAGTACAAGGGAAATTATTGCCCGTCTTATCTATTGACACAAACGGACATATATTTCCCCTTGCTTATTCTATTTTAAATGTAAAAACTCATTTAGTTGGTCATGGTTTTTGTTGGCATTGTGTGAATATGTTACCTAACGAGATAATATTTGCATGATTTTGGATAGACATAAAAGTATTCTCACTGCAATTAACAAAAAGAAAATTAGTTGGAGTGAACCTAGAGCATACCATCGATATTGTCTTCATCATATTGCTAATAATTTCAATATGAAATATAAATCAAAGCAACTGAAAGATTTAGTGTTTAAGGCAGGAAATCAACACCAAAGGCGCAAATTCATTAAGTGCATGAAAGAGTTGAAACAATTGAACCCTGAGTGCCTTGAATATTTTTCTAATATTGACTTGAGAAAATAGACACAATCACTTGATGATGAGTACCGTTATGGGTGGATGACAAGTAATGTCGCTAAATGTATGAATGGTATTTTCAAAGGTGCTAGAATGTTACTGATTACTTCTTTGGTTAGGTTAACATTCTATCGTACAATACTGTATTTTAAACATCGAAGACAATAGATAAGAGAAGCACTCGACCGTAGGGACATGTATATAGAATATGCCATGAGAAAGCTTAAGAGGTAGGAAAAATGAGTATTTCCACATACAGTGACATCTATTGACAGGGAAATTAAACCCAAACTTTTGAAGTACAAACTGTATGATTTCTCCCTATAAAGGCCAACACACACAAGTTATGAGCTTAAAAGTGAAGGAACCATTGAAGGTCCTTGAGCGGAAATAAGATCAGATCCAAAAACCCAAATTTATAGCATGCTAAAAAAGAATCAAAGAAGAGTAAAAGGATTTAGAAACTCTTACCTTTGAAGACCGACCTTCAAGAAATAATCTCTCGAACAAAAAAGGACAATACCACGATGTTACCACTGTATTCTCTAGATGAGAATTCAAGAGATGTGGCATTTGATTATTTTGGATAAGGGAGATTTGAGAGAGATGAGAGGAGAAGATTGTTCAGAATTTCTTAGAACCTTTCTATATTTTTCTCTGTATTGTGTTTTCTGTGGAAAGATAGGATGGAGAGGATGATGATAACCAACAACCCGACTATCACCTTGTAAAGAGTAAAAGGGAGGGAGTTACAATGACCTCTCTAAAATTATTTTTTTAAAAGATTAAAATTAATTTTAATAAAAATTTTAATATATATTTATATAATAACCATTTTATCATATAATATATATTAAACTATATGTTATATCAAATATAACATATAACCTATAGTTTAATATTGTATCCAATACAATATAACCTATAGTTTAATTCTCTCAACAACAAAATTTAATATAAATCCTATTTATATAAAATTTAATTATATGAATTCAATTCACATAATTAATATTTGAATCATATTCAAAATTTTAATTTATCTCAAATAAACTTTATATTCTAATGTATCAAATACATTATAATAATTATATCACATATAATTAATTCCCTCAATTAATTTGAATAATTCAAATTAATCCAAAAATTGATTCTCATTAATTCTCGTTGAGCTACAAGGGGATCTCATGGACCTGTAGCTTGAAGCTTTGACGGTACGTGAATAATTAATTAAACTTCTTTAATTAAATTAATTAAATTATTCACCATTCGTTAACTGTTAGGCACTCCATTGAAGACCGACAGCTGCATCTTCGCACTACAGATATATTTCTTTGTCCATTGGATATAACCAATCAACAGTACAATGACCCTTCACAAATTGCTCGTAAGTACAGCTCGGCCAAAAGTACCGTTTTGTCCCTATAGTTGCATGTAACTCCTTAAGTACCACTGATCCCTCTAACAATAAATCATAGTCCAATTATGGCCAAACCCCTCTCTAGCCAGGATAGGGTGTGCCGTCACATTATTTAAGCCTCAGAATCAATCTTTAACGGAGAAATTTATTTACTTACTCCGACGTTGGGGAATGAGTGAATTTCTTCTTGTGTAGTTGTGTTCCCAACTCCCCAATCAGAAGAATCCATAAAATGGTGGGCTTGTTGAGTCGGCGATCTGGCCACTCTCACCCATACAAATCAAAGGACCGCCTTCATATCACTTAGGATTCAAGTCATGTTACCTATGGTCATCTTGGTGAAATGTAAGTCTCTATTATGAACGGAGTTATACAATAAGACTAAACATTTTGTAGTCCAGTCTTATACAATCTCCTTTGTATAGAATACTCCCGCTCACATGTCTCCACATGAATGATCAAGATCAGATCATACTCGTATTATTACCAGGATAAGGTATCCAACCTATCCATCTACTATAGACCATTTAGGTTATCGCTTAAACATGATCCACTCGTATGTCTCTACATACATGCTTAAGCTACAAGATAACCTTGGATGTTAGTTTATTGGTTTGTGGATTAATGCAACTAAATATAAAAATATCACATATTTTATTAGATAAATAAGATGGTTGTACAATACAATTACAAATTATAGGACCCTACAAGATTTAGGGCAACCTAAACAAAAAGAAGGGGTTCATTTTTGTAATAAATGGCAGTCATTCAAGATTTCATACTCTCATGTAATTGTAGTTTTTAATTACATACGTTTGACATACATACCTCTTATTGATGAATGCTACAAATTGTCCCATTTCAAGCGATGTTATGAAGGTCGCTTCCATCCAATACAACACCCAGGTTATTGATCAGAATTATCATTTACAGAAGTTCGTCCAAATGCGAACTTACTAAGAGAACAGGGTCAACCAAAAAGTATGTGAATTCATAATGAAATGGATTGGAGAGAGGAGAGCCAAAAAGTTTGATGTACAATTTGCAAGCGAGAAGAACATAATAAGTGTACTTGTCCACAATGTATATTACGTGCTTCCTCTTCAAGCCATTGCTGACTTTGGTATGTAATCTGTCTTTTTTATGTTTTTTTTTTTATGTAATTATACTTTTTTATGTAATAGACTTTTGAGTTTGATATGTAACAAATTTTGTTATGTAATTTGAATTTCTTAGGTAATTGATTTGGTTATGTAATGGAATTTTTTATGTAATGAATTTGTGGAATTAACTATATGTTATGTAATTTGAATTTCTTAGGAAATGGATTTTGTTATGTTATGGATTTTTTTTTTATGTAATGGAGTTTGTTTATGGAATTGTCTATATGTAATGTACTTTGAATTTCTTAGGTAATGGAGTCTGGTCCTTCTAATCCTGTGCAATTATATTAACAAAATACCCATCGTTCACCATCGATATAGGATAGTTCTTCTACTGTAGTTTTGAGTTGTCAGAGAAGGGAGGCATCTACACAACATACTATCCCATTTGATCCACGTATTACTCCTTACGTACAATAGGCTGGTTTTCTTGGGGTTGCACGGATTGGATTTATCCAACTTGATTGGAACCTCATTACTGCTTTAATAGAACATTGGAGACTAGAAACCCACACAATCACTTGCCTTATAGGGAATGTACAATTACGTTGCAGAATCTTGCTATTCAGTTTGGCTTACGAGTGGACGAGGAACCTTTGACAAGTTCATTGCAATATGATCGAAAATCTGTTTATGACGAGCTTTTGGGTGTTCTACCAAATGATTTGAAAGGATCAAGATTGAGTATCATGTGGTTAGCGTCCCAATTTCCAGAATTGTCTCCCATGCCAGCGACATTAGCGTATGTAGGTATACAAGAACATACATTATGCAGCTTATTGGAAGATTTTTGTTCGTTGACAAGTCAAATACTCTAGTACATCTTATGTTTCTTCCATTACTGTTTGATTTCGAGCATGCTGATACGTACTCATGGGGTGATGCCGAATTCATGCATAATACATATCATAATGGCGTGCACGTCATGATCTTTGTGCACAGGAAGAAATAACAAATAGACCAGTTGTATCAAATGACTATTTTTCTTGGTACAATTCAATCACAAGGCGATTTATCACACTAGACAATGCTTACTATTATTTCATGGTAAGAAATTTATTATCTTACATTTCCCAAATATATGATATAATTTTTTCATCATACAGAATAATTTTGTCCAAGATGTACAACAGTATTTAGTACAACACAATTTACCAGAGTTGGATTCAATGTGTGACCAAACCTCGGTAAATGTAGAAGGTATTATTCAACAAACAAGACAATTCAATGTTGCTGACACTGGTCGAAGACGTATTCATCATAGATAACAATGGAAACAAGACGAAGTTAATTTAGAAGCACACGAAGACAACTCCCTGTGGGATAAGCGCCAGGTGGTTCATTTTTAACTTCATGTAAACTTCTATTTTGAAATTAAAGAACTAATTTCTCTTTCTCTAGAGCGGACTCTACCATATACATGAGTTCTATTCTTTTTTTTTTTTTTATAGAGGGAAGTACCACTTAGTCAAGTTAAAATTTTATTTTTAATATGGTCAACTACCTAATAAAATATATAACTAAGTTTAATAACAAAGAAATTTATAAGTGAGAAATTAAAAAAAAAAAAAAAAAAAAAAAAAAAAAAAAAAGTGCTCAAATCATGAACCTAATCCATGAGTATGGCTTTGACCAAGTTCCACCAACGCTAACATGGTACTAACTGAATTAAAACATAATCGTATACCGTATACACAATTATCCTCCAACTCAAAACTATATTGTTTTTGTCAATATTTTCAACTTCAACACTATTTTTGAAAATTCTTTCACATCTACCCCATTTTTGTCATTACTTTCAAAAACCACAAGATATGACAATATTGTAAGAAATATTTTTAAAAATAGCAAAATATCACTATCTATCGGTGATAGACACTATAAATGTCTATCGATATCTATTAATGTCATAGATATCTATTTGTATCCATCATCAATAGATAATAATATTTTATAATATTTGTAGATAAGTTGTCTCATTTTTCTATATTTGACAACAATCTTGTATATAATCGTTAAAATAATTGTAAAGGTAATTTGATGTATTATTTCTTATATTGTTATATGGTTCATATATTTGAGATAACTGCATCTTATTTATTTTTTTTTTCTTTTACATATAAGATGAGTAGTGAAGACAAGATACAAAGTAAACGAACTGAAAATATTATATTAAGGTTCATATGGGTATAAAAAACATAAAATAATTATTAATCATTTATAGTTTATTTTATCTAGTTTCAGCCTTGAAGGAAATTTTTAAATAATAATAGGAACCGTAAATTTTATCATTCAATCAACTGCTGTTTGATTTGCAATGTCATCTCTTACTCTAATTACTTCACATTTTTCTTAAAAATTAATGGTAATCATAAAATATCTAATTAATTATTTTTATTTATTACATAGAAATTAAACCTCAATTGAAATTGTGGAAAAATAACGAAAAGCTCAAAAGTATAAAAAAAAATGAAAATGAGAAGTGAATACTAAAAGAAAAAAAAAATATCTAGAGAGAGAAATACATGGTACATGCATGAAAATTGGAAAAAAAATCAAAAACAAAAACAGAATTTTAAAAAACTAAGACTTCTTTGATAACTATTTTGTTTTTCATTTTTGTTTTTTAAAATTAAGTCTATAAACACTACTTCCACTTCTTCATTTATTATCTACATTTCACTAGTAATTTAAAAAAATAAGACAAATTTTGAGAATTAAAAAAAATAACTTTAAAAAAGTTATTCTTGTTTTTTAAATTTGACTAATAATTCAACCATTATACTTAAGAAGTATGCAAATCATTATAAGAAAAATCATTATTTATTGTAAGAAATATAGGTGAAATAGGCTTAATTTAAAAAAAAAAAAAAATATACCAAATGATAACCAAATGGGAGTTTTAAGTCTAACATTTGTATTTTTTATAAATTATAAGTTGACCGAGCTGCATGGGATAATATTAGAATATATATATATACCCCTTAAATGAAATATGTTGATATATCACAAGTTGTTTTGCCCTAAGCGCAACCCAAAATCAAACATTGTTAGTAACTTGATTTTGTTCCAGAGAGAAATGGAGACTCTTCGTGATCATCCATGCCACCCACAACATGAACTGGAGAAACAAGACTACACCCAACCATATACATGCCATGGCTGCAAACAAAAAGGGTTCGGCCCTGGATACCGATGCGAAAAGTGCGATTTCGATTTTCACCAAGCTTGTACTTACATTGGAACCGAGCCCGTTTACCATGACTACTTTCCGGATTCCAAATTCATGTTCCTTAGAGACCCACTACAACCCTACCACCCTACATACAAAATAAGATGCCACTTGTAGAAACTGTTAGACATATTTAAATAATAATATGTTTAATTAAAGTATGGATTATGTATGTGATTAATAATTTATCACATTGGATTATTTTATTAGATGGGTCCTATCTAATTAATTAAGACCCTAGATTCCTAATTGAGTATGGACTTAATGGGTAGAAGTCTATTCCTCGTTAATTAGGATTTAATGGGAATCCTAATTGAACTAGTATATAAAGAGACCTTAGGGCTATGGTCCCCAATATACCAAAGCAATAAGCACTTAGACTTTCTTGAGCTTTGGTTGAGGAAGACAATAGCCGCCACTTAGTCATCATCAATCTTTCAATGGAATCCGGTATGTATATATTCTTGACAATTTGACATGAATGATTCTAGGGTTTATCTATTCAATATAGATATAAAGTATTTATGCTAACAAGTGGTATCAGAGCATGGATTTCATGTTGAATTGTCGATTCATATTTGTTTGTCATGGATCTTGATTCAATTTTTTGGTAAAGAAGTTTAAAGAATTTTCATTGATGTTCTTAGTTTATTAATCAATCGGTTTGGTTTTTCCGGCGGTTCTTATATGATCTTGTTTGATCTCACTGGTGGTTCTTGATCTTGATTATTGATAATTGAGTGAATTTAAATCTAGCTTTTAAATTAATAAGGTTTGTGAATTTGAATATAAAGTTTTACTAGTGATTTAAGTCAAAATTTGAATAATCATGTTGTGGATTCAAGATTAATTGATCTTGTTCTGGTTTAAATTTAAATATGATTGATAATGTGGTAAATTTAAATTTAAATTTAATTGATATTTTTGTGAATTTAAATTTAAATTTGATTGATGATATTTGGCGATATTCACATGTTTATGTTGCTTTGATTGTATTATGTGTATGTAATTATTAAGTGAATATTGGTAAAGACTATTTGGTGTTTTTTCTTCTTTATTTTTGTACAATAATATTTTTATATTATTGTGTCTTATATTTGAATTGGTCAAAATAACATGTTACCAAAGTAGCTTCTGTTATCTAGATTAATTTAATTCTAAAATATAAGATGTGCATATTTATGAATTTATGCGGATAATTATCGGCCCAAAGGAAGATAATTATTTGGCCAAATTGTGGGTATGCATGTGGTAATGAGTATGTGGAAATTATAAGGATTGCTCATGTGAAAAATAGTCGGTCCAAAGAAAGGCTATTTTCTTACAGAGTTAATTGTTAGTACTTTGATTACTACGTTGAGTACCATTTACAGTACCACATATGTGAAATTATTTTGTTATATTTTAATTGTAAGCATATGTTTTGTTGTTTATTGTTTCCGTTGGTTTTACTCAAATATCTGGAAATCTGGGTTCAACCTTAAGTTGAATGGATCAAACTTCAAGATTTGGAAGGAAAGCCTAGAGATACTTCTCGGGTGTATGGATTTGGACCCTGTATTAAGGACTGATAAACCTACTTCTACTAAGGAACGGCCAAATACGGCTAATATAGAGAAGTGGGAACGGTCAAATCGCATGTGTCTGATGATCATTAGGCACTTCATTCTGGAGTCTTTTTGGGGCTCTATCATGGAAAGTGAAAATGTCAATAAGTTCCTTGCTCAAATTGAGAAATATTTTACTAAAAATGAGAAAGGGGAAGCAAGTAGTCTTTTGACTTCTTTAACTTCTATGAGGTATAAGGCCAATGGAAACATAAAGGAGTACATTATGGAAATGTCCAATCTCGCAGGTAAATTAAATGCACTTGATATCGAGATAAATGAAAATTTACTCGTGTATCTGGTACTTATATCCTTAATAGGGTACACTATGTCGGGCAATCCCAGCATGAATGGTGTAGCGGAAAGGCGAAATAGAACACTTAAAGATATGGTAAGAAGTACGATTAGTCATTCTTCTCTACCAAAATCCCTTTGGGGTGAGACACTAAAGATTGCAACATATATCCTTAATAGGGTACCTAATAAAGCAATAGCCAAAACCCCTCATGAGTTGTGGACAGGAAAGAAGCCTATCTTCACATATGGGGTTGTTCAGCTGAGGCTAGACCTTATAGGCCTAATGAAAGAAAATTAGACTCAAGAACTATTAGCTACTATTTTGTTGGGTATTCTGAGCACTCTCGGGGTTTCAAGTTTTATGATCCCACTTCTAGATCATTGTTTGAGACAAGAAATGCTAGATTCCTTGAGGATGTTGAGTTTGAGGGAAGATAACATAAGGAAGTTGTCTTTGAAGAGGAATTGGTTTCTTTTCCTCATGTGATTATTGTTCAGGCTCCAATTCCTAACTTCATTATTGAACAATTATAGTAACAAAGACAACATAAAATCCTCGTGGTTGAACCTAAAGTTCAAAACTCATACCAATTCTCTAAGAAGTCATCTAAGAAGAGCTCCACTAGAGAAGAAGTGTAGTTCCAGATGATTATATTGTGTTTCTTCAAGAACATCAGGATGATGTGGGCGTAATGGAAGATGATCCAATCAACTTCCAACAAGCTTTACAAAGTTCTAACTCTCAAAAGTGGATAAGTGCTATGGAAGAGGAAATAAAATCCATGAAAGACAATGACGTTTGGGAACTTGTCGAACTGGCATCAGGAGTGAAACCCATAGGTTGTAAATGGATATTTAAAACCAAAAAGGATTCATATGGCAATATCGAAAGATATAAGAATCGTCTTATTACAAAGAGTTTTACTCAAAAGGAAGGCATTGATTACAAAGAGACTTTCTCTCCGATTTCATCGAAAGACTCTTTTAGGGTAATCATGGCATTGGTAGCTCACTTTGATTTAGAGCTAAACCAGATGGATGTAAAAATTGCGTTTCTCAATGAGAACATTGATGAGAAGATTTATATAGTGCAACCAGAAAACTTTGTGTCTGATAATTCAAAGTCTATGGTGTGCAAATTAAAGAACTCCATCTACGGTCTCAAGCAAGCCTCTTGTCAATGGTATCATAAATTCCATGAAGTGATAACCTCATTTGGTTTTGAGGTGAACATTGTGGAAGATTGTGTATATCACAAGTTCAGTGGGAGTAAATCAATCTTTCTAGTGTTATATGTTGATGACATACTGAAGCTAGTAATGATGTAGGTTTATTGCATGACACTAAGAGATTTCTCAAAAGAAATTTTGAGATGAAGGATCTTGGTGATGCTTCTTTTATATTAGGAATTGAAATACTGCGAGATCGTTCTCAAGGTATTTTGAGATTATCACAAAAGAACTACATTGAAAAGATCTTGAGTAGATTTAGCATGAAAGATTGTGCGTCAGGAGATACCCCGATCGCTAAAAGTGATAAATTTCATTTAGGTCAATGCCCCAAGACCACACTCGAGACTGAGGAGATGCAGAAGGTTCCCTATGCATCGGCCATTGGAAGTCTAATGTATGCTCAAGTATGTACGCGTCCAGATATTGCGTTCATAGTTAGAGTGTTAGGTAGATATTTGAGTAACCCGGGGATGGATCATTGGAAAGCAGCCAAACGGGTTATGAGGTATTTATAGAGAACAAAAGATTATATGCTCACTTATCGGAAATCAGAAGTTTTGGAGATCATTGGGTATTCTGATTCTGATTATGCTGGATATCAAGACACTTTGCAATCCACTTCAGACTATATCTTCATGTTGGCTAGAGGAGTTGTATCCTGGAAAAGTGTTAAACACACTTATGGCTTCTTCTACCATGGTTGCGGAGTTTATAGCATGTTATAAGGCATCCAATCATGGAATATGGTTGCGAAATTTTGTCACTGGGCTGCGGATAGTGGTTGGCATAGAAAAACCACTAAAATTATTTTGTGACAATAAGTCGGCTGTGATGTATTCCAACAACAACAGAAGCAATAGACGTGAAGTTTCTGGTTGTTAAAGAAAGAGTTCAGAATGGTCAAATTTCGATAAAACACATAGGAACAAACTCTATGGTGGCAGATCCATTAACTAAAGGTTTATCACCTAAAGTTTTTCATGAGCATGTTGCTCACATGGGTGTTAGTCATTTTTCTGATTCCATGGTTTAGTGGGAGTTTGTTATTAAGGATATTCTCTGACCTTATTTTGTTTATTTTCTATATAGAATGAAGTTATGGTTTATGTTTTATTATCTGAACTCATTTATCATGCATGCAGTTTAGCATAAAGTTTTTTAGAATGATCTCATTAAGGAATTTGGACCAGTTGGAAACAGGCATGATCTAGATCACTTTGCATGTAGTTTCCATGTTATCCATCCATACTTGATCTATGTCATTGAATGTATTGGAATTGGTGATCAAGGAAGGTTTAGTTGCAAGGGTAGTGATGAAAGCCACCTTGATTCCGTGCTAATACAGGAGATGGACCAGATTGAACTAAAAGGGATTTCTATTATTGAAATAACCTGTTTATGTGCACTTAAGGTTTATGTGATTTAATTATATTAGGTACATAGACATAGCCCAAGTGGGAGATTGTTAGACATATTTAAATAATAATATGTTTAATTAAATTATGGGCTATGTATGTGGATTAATAATTTATCACATTGGGTTATTTTATTAGAATGGACCCTATTATGTGATCTAATTAATTAAGGCCCTATATTTCTAATTGAGTATGGACTTAATGGGTAGAAGCCTATTCCTAGTTAATTAGGGTTTAATGGTAACCCTAATTGAACTAGTATATAAAGAGACCTTAGGGCTATGGTCCCCAATATACCAAAGCAATAAGCACTCTCTCTTTGTTGAATCCATCTAGAGAGATCCTACTTAGGGCATTTGGAGCTTTGGTTGAGGAAGACAATAGCTGCCACTTAGTCATCATCAATCTTTCAATGGAATCCGGTATGTATATATTCTTGACAATTTGACATGAATGATTCTAGAATTTATCTATTCAATACAGATATAAAGTATTTATGCTAACAGAAACTACGTCAATGGCTTTGTTTTCCACAGCGAGGACAGTGACTTGGATATCCACCCATGTTGGAACCTCAAAAAAAGTTACCAAATCGAAGATGTGAAGTACAATCTCAACAAGAAGGTGAAGGGGAAGTGCATGTGGTGCAATAGGAAGAGCCTTAAAGATGGTGGTAGGGACAATGGGTGGTCTTACGTTTCCGAGTGCAGGAAGTACCATGTTCATGTTGTTTGTGTTACTGAAATGGCTTTAGAAACATGGTATAACAACAACAGCGGCGGTGGCGAAGGGAGCAGTTGTAGCGGTGGCGGCGGACAAGAATATTTGGCTCTGGAAAAGAAAGTGAAAGAAATTCAGGCTGTTGGAGGTTATGGAGATGATCGATTTAGGAAGAACAAGTTTTGGAGAATCTTAAAGTTCATCATCAAGACGATTGTTAGTATCGTTATCGGAGATCCTACAATGATTCTCGACTATTTCTTCATCAACCTACTTCCATGAAACTATTATCATTTTCTCTTCCTTTCATTTTCTTGCTTTTTAAAAGTCTCTGGTCGTATGTGTCTCTGGTTGTATGTGTTCTTTTCAATTTTCTTATTTGATTGTGTCTGTGTGGGGGTTGGCATTTATGATCAACTTCACCCTTTGCTTATGTTTGTTTTGCTATGACATCTTTTTCACTGTATGCTAATGAATGAAATGTTTTCTTCGTTTTAAGCATGTCTTTTAGTATAGTCAATTAAGAGATAAACTATAGATGAGTCTTTTTGTTCATCTACATACAACATTGTTTAAAACATTTATGAAACATATAAATCTTAATACGGATCTACTACTCTCTTTTTTATTACTATAACTTATATACTTTAATTGAATTCGATACTTTTAGAGATTGAAGGAGTAAGAAGATATTAAAAAAAAAGGTGTTAGGTCATGGATTAAAGCAAATGAGAAAAATGAAATACAAGAGGGAAGTAATTAGGGTCGTAAGTGGTTTCCATGAAAGGACATTTTAACCTTCTTTTTTTTTTTCTCTCTCTTTTATTTTTTAAGGTCAAGGGTACTAATACAATTTTTAATGGGTTTTGTGCCTATACTAACCCAATGAGCTGTATTTAACCTTTTTTCGGTAAAATATAAGAAACTTATTAAAACGTTTGAATATTGATGAATACTAATAAGTTTCATTGGCACTTTAATTCCATCGTCCACAGTATTTCTAATAATAATAATCAAATTAGCAGCTCTCTTTTCTCATATTTCATGTACACGTGAATAATAATCAAATTAACAGTTCTCTTTTCTCATATTTCATGTACACGTGAATCATAATCAAATTAACAGCTCTCTTTTCTCATATTTCATGTACACGTGAATTTATAGAGTTTAGGATGTATAACATTAAATTTACCTTTACCGATGATCAAGACTAGATTTCACCATCATCATTCCCTTCTATCATTTTTCCAAGTTTCAGTCCCTTAATATTTTTAAATCTTGGATAATCGACATTTTTCAAAATAACCATTTTAATACACATTATTCAAACAGAAATTGTTTTAAATGAAAAAATTGCTAGAAATATTTTCAAATATAATAAAATATCAGTAATAGATGCTAATAGACATTTATCCGTGATAGTAATAGACATTGACAGATGTCTATAAGTGTCTATCACTATAGATAGTGAAATTTTACTATATTTTAAAATATTTTCAACGATTTTCTATATTTAAAAACAACTTTTATTTTTACTATATATTTTGATAGTTTCTCTCCCATTATCAATCCAATAGTGTAATGCACACAATCTCATTTCATACTCTTTTCCAATAATTTCACCCGAGTTTGATAAATTTATTCACCTACATTTTTTTTTTTAATATTATTCAATTTAACACCTCTACCATTTTTCTCTTATATTAAAAACTAAATTAAGCATTGAAAACTAAGTTCCTGGTTTATACCTATGTTACATGTTATTCATCTACCAAAATGCGGCATTTACCATATTCTCTTGAAGAATGCAAAAGAATTTGCAAATAGAATAAATCTCTCAAGGTCTATCATTGATAGACAATATCGCAAAAGAAATCTATCAGTGATAGGATATATCACTAATAGAATTCTATCAAAAATATATAGATTTTGCTATATTTAAAATTCTTTTAAACGATTACTATACGTTTAATTATTAATTCTAAAAGTACTACCCATTACAATTATCTAATTCCTCTGGTTGATTCCTTCAAAGCTAGAAATTAATTAGTTTAATTACTTTGTGTATTTTTTTTTTTAAATGGTTCTATATAATATTGATTTTAGTAAAAAATAAATAAATCGTTACATTACTATTCATATTAGTGCTTAAAAATAGGTCAACAAAGACTTAGATCAGTAGCTTCCTTATATTATCCTTGAAGGTGTCTCCCGTTCAAACGTCTTCATCTTGCACAAAACCCACATAATAAACAAATTTTTGTCCTATTAATTTGAAAATGAAAAGAAAATAAAAGTGATACTTATCGGATAAGGATAAGAAAAAATTATATTAAACGTCCATTTTTGTAGTTATTTTTAATAAATTCAAAATAAATTATGGAAATTAGGGGGCAATAAAAATACCAATTTCTCCCACTTGATTTTGGGTCTTCGTCTTTCAGTTTTGAATTATAAACAAAAGTTTCATCTCATTAGAATTGCTTTGACGCGTAGTTCTTGTGTTGGTTTCACTTTCATATATGCAATGGAAATTTTAATTTTAGTACCTATCTTCACCATCATAATTTGATACTTTATATCAACTTATACTATTACAAAATATTATTGTAGCACATTAAGTTTTGGGTTGTTTTGAAATATAGAAAAATGAGTTAATTTATTATAAATATGACAAAACGTTATTATCTATCGACGATAGACAACGATAGACTCTGACAGATATCTATCAGTATTATTGATGGACACTGACAAATGTCTATCGTTGTCTATTATTAATAGTTACTGGCATTTTGTTGAAAATATTTTTAATAATTTTATCATTTAAAAAAACTACCCTTTAAGTTCTAATAAAAATAAAATGTTATTTGCAGTATATTAAGTGGTACACTATTTTAATTATTTAATTGCCCTAATGTTAGTAAAAGTCTCCTTAATATAAAAGTTTCATATATTGTAATTAATATGTTATCTAATTACATACAAATAAATGGAGATAGTAAACTTTAATATTAAGAAAGCTTTCATGGATTAGAGAGTTTTTTTTTTCTTTTTTAATTCAACAATATGTAAGATAATGAACTCGAACTTTTGACCTTTTAACTGAAGATAGTTCAAAGTAATTACAAAGTCTTGACTTATAATTATTTTGATAAATCATAAATAAAGAGGAAAAAAAAAAGGTATATGTTTAGGTGAATGAATGGGTCCTAATTACACAATTCAAGCAACAAGCAAGTTAACAATCACCTACACAACCTTGCAAATAACGAGTTCATACATATCTACTCTAATTTTAAACATATAGAAAAACAAGGTAAAAAAATATTATTATTACTCCTTTTTTTTGAAAAATTAGTTTTTTATTTTAATTTTGTAAACATACCCTACAATACAAATAAATTAAATGTCATCATAAGGACTTATCAAAGGAGAAGAGAAATGGAACGCGTAAAGTTCCAACGTTTGGAAATTTCTTTGGATCTCATAAGCATTTGAATGCAAAAAGATCCCAAGGAAAATATCTCAACATATCATCACATATTTCATCATATATATATACACAGAGGATAATTGTTTTAAATGACAAAACTACTGTAAATATTTTTAAAAATAGAAAAATGTCATTGTCTATCGTGATAGACAATGATAGATATTGATAGACATTGACATTTTGCTATATTTATAAATAAGTTAGCTCCTTTTTGTATATTTGAAAAACAGCTCATAGATATACATGAAGTTTAATTTTGCTAGAGAAGAGTTTATAAATAAGATATCAAGGTCATGGTCTCCCAATGTATACTAAATGTACTTTTATAGTTATATTGTTTTTCATTTGACTAAATGAGAGATTATCGTTAATATTTAGTTATTGTAAAAAACCAATTTAGTGAAATACGATGTTTATGTATCGAGTATTCAAATAATTTATTCTATCATCCTAAGGTGTGTTGTGTGATAAATTCCGACAAACTACAAATTATTACATCGTTATTTTTAAATTAATTACATAATTAAATTTGTGAAATTTACACGTATCCCAAGTTAAACTTGAAGATAAAAGAATTACAACTCCAAATAATGTTCTCTTCGTAAGACATTGGATCAAGTAAGCTTAGCATGTCAAATTGGATCCTATGTGTCTTGAGCTTTGATGTAATTTGGGCTCAACCCTTTGGATTCAGACTTTTCTAACTTTAGGTTTAACTATTCCATTCAAACCCTAATTAGGGATAGGATGTGAATGATTTGAATGGAATGGTTAAGCCTAAAGTGAGCAAAGTACGAGCCCAAAGGACTGAGCTCAAATTACATCAAAGCTCAAGCCCAAAAGGATTAGGCTTAAAATAGCTCAAGGTTGGCCCAAAAGTTGATAAACCTCATTAGATTTGGAGCTTTCTATATATATAGTCTAAATAAATATATCTAATTATACAATTGTCTAAAATTTTCTATTTTTTTATATGTATAGCTTAATAAGATATTATTTTACACAAAAGTCTTACCCAATTTACTTTTTCAGCCCCCATTACTTATATATAACACTAATAATAATAATAATAATAACACTAAAAGAAGCATGAAAGAAGTTTCTTGCAATTATGAACTTCCCAAAACAGTTTTCTTTTCAAAACCTACACAAGTAAAGAAAGTTTCTCCAAACATTCGAAAATTGTTGCACTCATAAAAGAAAGCAAGAATCGGCAAAAAGCTTTGAAGGGGAAAATAATATATATTTAATATATATACAATATTATATATTTGAATTTTCTATAAATAAACTGGGGTGTATTTGATAATTAGTACATAAACAACATAATTTGTAAATATATCGTCTTATACACTGAACAATTATATGCGATATATATTTACATTTTCTAGTATATTTGTAAGGGCTGTTTTTAAATATAGAAAAATAAACCAAAATATTTACAAAATATAACAAAATTTTAGAATTATCAATGATAGACATTGATAAACTTCTATGAGTGTCTATCAGTGATATTGATTATATCCGTCTCTATCAGCGTCTATCATTGATAGTTCTAAAATTTTGCTATATCTTGTTAATATTTTCAACAGTTTTACATTTGAAATAATTTTCCTATTTGTAGACACACTAAAAATTAAACCATGATACATGCGATGTATATTTAAATTTTCTAATATATTACAAGTATATTTGACATATATTTGAGATTTGAATGGAGAGGTGATCGATTTTCAGTTAGGAATATAGAAAAAAAAAAAATAAACTCTTCTAAAGTGAAGTAATCATTAATTTGAAATATCTTGCATTAAATGAATATCAATCGAAATTAGTAAATAACATAACAAATTCAATACTCCAAAATGATGTTAATAAGGAAATAAGTAAATATTTTAAAAAAATGTATTGATAAGAGATGAGATAATATAATTAATAATTTTTTAAAAAGTTAAGTACTTATATAATTAATAGTAAATCAGAAAATTATATATTTTTTTATTTTAAAATATTACTAAATCAAAAAGATGAGAGTAAATATCAAAAAGTTAAAAATGACCCAGAATTGGAGATTGACTACATTTATTTAAGGCTGCCTAGTGCTATTTTGGTTAATTGTTGTGGTTTGGACATCGGCCATATCGTAGGATTATTTATTTCCTTATTTATGTGATTGCATATTTTTCCATCATTATTTTTTTCCTCTTGGGTTTGCATTGTCATTGAGTGAGTTTATTTCCTTTCCCTGTTTCCCTTTTAAAAGGTCGCTTGGTTTAATGCTAGGGATGCCATATTATTTTTACAATCTATATGAGTTAAGTTTGTTAGAACGACGGAAGTGTTTTAGCATGTTATTTGCATATTGTTTGAAGAAAAGATTTGATGGTGTTGTATTGATCAAGGCAACTTGTCTTGATCATTGAAAGATTCAAAGATCTCTTTATTGTTTAAGAAGGACTTCTCTAACTTAGGGGAGCCTAATTTTTGTATGTGAAGGGGACTTCGCATCAAGATGGAAAGATCGTGACTGAGAAGAATTCTTACTCTTAGGTGGAGCCTAAGAGAAGATTACTAATATTCTACTTAAGGGAGCCTAAGTTTCCTCGGGAGGAGGCATAATCACTTGGGGGGTGTCTGAGTGTTCTTCTTTGAGTTGAGCTATTCGTATGTCCCTATATTTGGCGTTCACTTACAGATAAGTACAATGTTGTAAATCACTTAACTTCATATTAGTAAAAGTATCTTTCCATGGGCACACTGCCTTAGACTTACGTGGGATTTCACCGAACTGGGTTAACAGACCTTGTATTCATTTTACTTAAGTCTTTCTCCTGCTTTCTGGCTGTTATTGAGTTGGCAGACACATCATGTGTCACATCACATCATGAGTCATGAATACATTATTTTCAATTGCTAAAATCTAGTTATAAAATATTACTATATTTTGAACATTTGTAAAATATTAGTTATATAGTAGGTTAATTTTTTAAATCTTTTTAGGATTTAAAGACATGAAAACTCTAACTTCGAAAAAAAATATTTCACCCCTTGAGTGAAGCACATATCCAAAGAGAGAACTAGAGGATCAAATACTATACATTGTACAATACCCATATGAAATTCATATAACTAAATGTATTTGCACAAATCAAATATATTTGTTGAAATCTTACGTGAACGGTGTGTAATTTCTATTATTTAGCAATCATTCAATAAGAAGTGTTTGAGATGTGTTGTGCATGTCTTGTTTTGGCTTTTTAGTAAAACAAAAGGGGAGGGACGGATGAACCTGGGACACCGTCACTTATTTTGGTTCTACATTCATGGTATTGAATTTTATTTTCATTTTGAGGATGGTTAGAGACTTGAATTTGGTGTTGTCTATATTTGTTCAAGATTGTTGTTGTTGGGTTATTCTTGGAATGGTATGTCATTCTATCTCTTGAATTGTCTTTCAGTATGTCCCTGTAACTGAGTTTAGATAGGATGTTGTTGGTTGAATTATTGATTCTACAAAATATTTTCTTTCCTTATCTAGAAAATATTGACTATTAATTCCATCGATTTTGTTTCTTTTTCTGAGTGTTGCTAAAATTGTTTAGGGTTATCTCCTTACCTTTTTTCATTGTGCATATTTAAGGAGTTGCTATTGGGACTGATGCCCTAAATCTCATGGGTTTTGTAGTTTGTAAATCTTTGTATATAAATTGTTTATTTAATAAAATAAAGTGTTATGTTGTGCGATATTTAGTTTGCATTAACCCAATCCACTAAACTAAGATCCAAGCTTAATTAATGTAATTTAACCATGTATGTGGAAGTGGATTGTGTATAAGTAATAACTTGAATAGTCTGTAGTATATGAATAAGGTTGAATATCTTATATTAGTGACACTACGGATATGACCCACCTTGTAATTGTTACAATAGTTGCAAAATGTTACAAATGATCTTATCCTGATCGTTCATATGGAGACATGTGAGTAGGGGTATCCTATACAAAGAGTTTGTATAAGATCGAACTGTGAAATGATTAGTCTCTCTTTAAAATGTCATTACTTGAAGAGATTAATATTTCACTAAGATGACTTTAGGTGACTTGACCTTAATCCTGAGTGAATTGTGAACTCCTGTCTATGAAAACGATCCTTTAATCTGTATGGATGAGAGTGGTCAGATTCACCGACTTAATAAGCCTACCATTTTAGGGATTCGTACGAGTAGGAAGCTAGGAACACAACTACAAAAGACAGAACTCACTCCTTCTAGTGTTGAGGAAAAGTAGATGAATTGCTTTCTTAAGGATTGATTCCGAGTCTTTAACAATGAGGGCCCTCAGAGGATGGGTCTATGTTATAGATGGACTATGACTAATTGTTCATTAGAGGGATCATTGGTACTTAAGAAGTTAAATGTGACTATTAAGGTAAAACGGTAATTTTGACCCAATTGTACTTACAAATAATTTGTGAAGATTCAATGCACTGTTGATTGTTATATCCAATGGACACATAAATATATCTACAGTACAAAGAGAGTGCAACAACAGTTAATAAATGTTGATTAACTTGATTAAAGAGTTTAATCAA
Organism: Benincasa hispida; assembly: GCF_009727055.1. NCBI lineage: Eukaryota > Viridiplantae > Streptophyta > Magnoliopsida > Cucurbitales > Cucurbitaceae > Benincasa > Benincasa hispida. The sequence goes on from NC_052354.1 coordinate 12,892,637, forward strand.
TTAATCTCGTATCATTGGAGCTTCAATCTGTAGATCCATAAAATTCTCTTGTTAACTCAATAAGGACTAGTGATAATCAAATTAATTTTGGTTTAATTTTGAATTGTTCAAATTAATTAAATAGAATTAATTGTATGAGATACAATTAATAAAAGGGGCAATTGCAACTTTAATCTAAAAAAAAATGAAAATTAGGCGCGTGTTCCTAGGTTTTGTTTTTTTGCAACCATGTCATAAAACTTCCGTCTAAAAATTTGATTGCTATCTAATTTCTATGTGATTGTAATGTGATTGTTATCTGATTGCTATGTGATTGCTATGTGATTATTATGTGATTGTCACACCTGCAATTACAAAAAAGTTCAAGTCGTGGCTTTGGTTTCTTAAAATATATTTGTCATACAATACAATTTCCCTTAATACAATGTATGGTTTACATTATTATAAAGCATAATGTATGATATACATTATAACATAAAGTTTTATCAAGAAAATTAAATATTTGAATATGATTCAAATATTGATTATATGGATATGATTCATATAAAAACTATATGTTAAAATTAATATGAATATGATTTATATTAAAACTAGAGAGGTTATTGTTTGAATATGATTCGAATATTAATTCTATGAATGAGATTCATATAAAAACTATAGGTTAAATTTAATATGAATATTATTCAAATTAATATCATAAGTTATACATTATGATATAATATATGGTACTAATTACATTAATGTAATATAATTAAATAATATTAATTAAATTAGAATTTGGTCTTTTTTGAATTTTAAATTTAATCTAATAACTCCTTTAAGATTTTCACAAAACAATAAAATATTATAGGGTTTTTTTTTTTTTTAACAGTGAAAGGTGAGATTGAGAATTTCACAAAAAAGTACTCTCAAACTTCCTTCTTCTTCCTCTGTAATTTACTCTCTAGAATAATCAAATTTCCCTCACCAAAATTAATCAGCTCATTCCTCTCTTGTGATTCTCTCCTTGAGGGAATAAGGAAGATCTCTTGTGGTAGTATCCAAGATTTTTTTTAACTATTGTATTCGTGGTTTTTTCATGACAAAGAGGATTTTTTTCAGTTCGTGTTTTTTGCTGTGGAAAGGAAGCGAGAAGACCGGAGGTAAGTTTAATTTCTTCGCTTTTCCTCTCTATTTTTCCATTAGAAGCATACTTAAGGGTGAATGTTTATCATAGTTTTTGTTACTACTCTGTTTGATTAAGTTCTGTAAAATGATTTCAAAGACATAAGTGATCACTTGTTTTCGCTGTGGGAAATCAATTCCCTTCAACTGGTGTTAGAGCCATATCGTCTTTAAATTTCGTTTTCTAATTTAATTTCAGAGTTTTGGTGGGATTTAAACACTGCATTATGAATGTATATTGGTTTGCACATGGATGTTTCAAATTTTGCTAGATTTACTGCTTTAAAGTGTTTAAAGTTGTAACTGCCAATTTTTTGGGCGGTTAATTTTCGCTGTCGAGGTGTAAGTCTGTGTCGCTCTTTAGTTTTTGGTTGTTGAAGAGTTTAGTGACAATTGGAGCAAGATCGGGTTAGAGATCGAAGCAGATAAAGCATTTTGCCTTAGAGCGTAGTGCACAGCGTTGCGACACTATACCTTACGCTGTAATACAGAATATCCAACATCGCTACGCTCGGTTGTAGCATTGCCACGTTGCAGAGAGCTTCGCGACGCTGCATGCAACGTAAAGTTACGCTATGGCAGCACAAAAGCCAGTGTCACAGTGGTTTAGCTGTAGTGTTGCGACGCTCTGGATCCATTTATGCGCACGTCAGAGTGGTAACAGTCATGGGTTCGAGGAGCAGGGTAGTTTTTCCTTGCAGTTTTAGGCCCTTTTTCGAATTTATTTTGAATTTTTGTAATTAATTTGTAATTAATTGATTAATGTGTACTTTAATAAATTAAATTATATAAAAGTTATATTAATTTAATTAATTAATTAGGATGCCAATTTTGGTCCATTGTTGTTTATTTATATTATTATACATGTGATGTATGCATTTTTATTTATATAGCATATTGTATACCATATAGATCAAAATCCCACCATAAGATAAACATAAAATCATGCATCATATTTAATATAAGAGTTATATTATATGATTGCATGCATAGTAACATGTTCATGCATCATATTTTAATATAAGAGTTATATAATACGATGCATAATATAAGTGTTATATTATGTGATGGATGTGTTATTTATTTTCATTATTGTATATATAAGTATTATATTATATAATAAAAATGGATATGCATGAAGCATGACACTACCTTCGAAATATAAGTGTTATATTTTTATATATGTCATTAGATGCATGACTTGGGTTTTAATTGTTCCATTAATCCTTATAAAAGGTATAGGTTAATGAAATTAGAATTAAAATCTATAATTCAGAGTTGCATGCAAACATAGGTTAATTTTTTTAAAAAGGTTTAAAATTGGTTACACTTAAACATTTCTAATGTGATTAGAGATAGGATTAATATTTTCTTTTCTTTTAATAGAATTAAATTGAATTAATAAAAGATTAAATATATAACATAGTTGTCTATAAGGGACCTTTGTCTAAGGAAGGTTCTGTCTAGGCTGGGGTGTTTAAGCTGATGAAAACAGAACACCTCTACATGGAAACTGACCTAGAAGGTGAATTAGACAAATATGTTATAAGCATGTAACAAATGATTTAGTTTAATAAAGTAATGAACAAAATCACTTATTGTTAAACTATCTAATATAAAAATTATACTGAGAAAATTTAACAATCACTTAGATAAATTAATTAGTCGGTTTTACCTAAGTAATAAACCTTAAATTTTAAAATACTTAGTAGGAGGAAATAGATATATATGATATTATCAATTTTTCACTCACGTTCTCCCTTAAAGTTCACAGTGTGAGACTCATGCTTGGCCTTGAGGCAACTTGGGAGTGTCCCTCTCTGGATGGTGTTTGCATGGGTCAATATCAAGGTGAAAGGAGAGAGTATTTATAGTAAGTGAGAGAGGGATGTGTGTCAACATGTCCTACGGTCTCCTTCAATGGTTTGCATTGTGAGATCTTTTTGTACGGCCTCGAGGTGCCCTAGGAACATCCCCCTTCGAATGGCTTGTGCATTAGGTCAATATCAAAGCGAACTCCAAAAATGGATAGGATCACTTTAATTTTTGCCCAAATTGGTTTTTCCCCTTTGGTTGGCTCATTGGGGTGGAACTCTAGGGTCTAAAATGGAAGGTCACACTTATAGAAAATTGTTAAGCAAGCTAATGATTTCTAGACCAAATCAATGGGTGACTAATTATTATAGGAATAAAAGTTACTTTGGCGTAATAATTGGTTGAGAGTGTCTCAATTCAATGAGGGGGTGACTGACCTTCCTTTGGTGGCTTTTGTCCTAAATCACTGAAGCATCATTGCAAGATTTAGATGTTAAATGGAGTTCATTAAAAATTTGCTAAATTGATTGGATTTATAAAAGTTGTGCTAAAATCTAATGTAGATCAATTTGTTTTATTTCAGCAATATGTCAGGTTCAGTTCTTTCACTGTTAGCCTTTTTAAATTTAACCAAAATTAATTATACAACATGGAAGGATTCACTTAAAACTATTTTCATGGTTGGCAACCTTAATTTCATCTTGACTGAGGAATGTCCTTCAGTCCTAACCCTTGATGTAACATAGAATGTTCATGATGCATAGAAAAATGGAAAAAATCCAATGATAAGGCTCGAGTTTACATTTTAGCGAGTATAGTTGATGTCTTAGCCAAAATATTTAAGAGCATGGTCACTGCACTTCAGATCATGCAATCACTGCAAGAATTTTTTGAGCGAGAGTCCTCACAATTCAAGAAAAATGAGGTTGATCTTGACGAAACCACTAACGTCGGCTCCCAAAATGAACTCCAGTCCATATTGAATATCAAGGGACTGATAGAAGAGGCAAATGTTGTCAACTCTAGTGAAGTTTATTAGAGAGATCTGACCTCTAAGATAAAACTTAGAATTTATAATAAGGGGTTTGAAGCTGATCTCAATGCTCTCTTTAAAAGGAAGAAATCCATTGACAGTAAATCTGATTTGCTTGTCTTGGAAATGTGCTTAGTGGAGAATGATGATTCTACCTGGATAATTTATTCAAGGACCACTAACTACGCCTGTTCTTCCGCTCAGAGTTTTAATATCTAGAGACAATTAGAAGCTAGAGAGATGACTCTACGAGTTGGTACAGTATAGATCGTTTCAGTTGTTGCAGTAGGTAGGCTCAAGTTGTTTTTAAACAAGAAACAATATACATTATTAGATAACATATATGTTATTCCTAATATTAAGAGGAAATTAATCTTTGTTTCTTGTTTGATTGAGCAAAAATATTCTCTTTCCTTCTTAGAAAATAAAGTGTTTATTTGAAGGAAATCAAACATGAGGATTTCCTTGAGCAGCGGAAGGATCGTTTCAAATTCCATTCGAAATTGAACATCAACAATTACAGTATAAGAATGGAAACTAATAGGTCATGCACAACAAGAAATTACAACATGCTTTAAGAGAGTCAAGGGATAGAGTATACATACCTTTGAAGAACTATTCTTCAAACTCCCTCAATCAATCCAATGCGTCCAAGAACAGCAACAAATCCCTCGAACGCAATGACTGGTGCAACACAATCACCAGCACAAACACAACGAGCACAATGATCATGAACCCAACAAACGGCCTCAAGATCCTCGAAATCAATCGAGTTGAGTGAAGACACCACCACAATGGTTACCTTGGTACTCTCGGTGTGAAAATCCAGGAGTTGTGGGCTCTGTATGGACTTAGTTAGAGGAAGAGACTAGAGGAACAACAATCGTGTAGATGATCGAGCAAGTTGGAGATAGCAAGCTATCTATCATATAGATGAATGCTCAATCGTGTAGTAAATGGCAGTCTATCATATAGATAATGCCACGCGATCGTTTAGCTACGATCAGTTGAATGAACTATCGTATAGTCAAACTCCAAAATTGTTTAATCTCTCTATACACTATCACTTAGTGAAACATTTTCACTTGATAGCCTTGTCTGTGAGTTACTTTCCAAAAGTGGCAACACTCTAAAATTAGGAAAATATTTTTCTTTTTATCTCACGGTTACCATAAAACCACCAATAACCTCCCACTCAATTGGTTATTATAGAAAAAGAGATAATTATCAAATAATTAATATTA